>NC_136750.1:31172352-31232352 GCF_936440315.1 Barbus barbus
AAATGAACATTTGCTGTTATTTACGCAGATCATCTGAGATGTAGGGGACTTTTATTCTTCAGTAGAACAGTAAAGAAGATTTTTAGCTGAAACCGGGAATGTTGTGATTTATTAAACACAAGTCGATGGGTGCCGGCACTTTGAGAGTAAAAAAAAATCATATCAGGCAACACAAAATGAATCTCCATGTCTCCTGGCGGTAGATTGAGGTCTTATGAAGAGAAACGATCAGTCTGTGCAAGAAACTGAACATTATTTACAGCATTATTACTGTAATCCAGAGCCTGGAATCTGATTCTTTCTGACAGTTCAATTCAATGAACTGGTTTAGTTACTAGCTCCTTTACATAATCATGCAATGATCTGACCCTGCAGCACAAAAGCAGTCATGAGTAGCACAGGTATATCTGTAGCAATAGCCAACAATACACTGTATGGATCACAATTATACATTTCTCTTTTATGACAAAAATCATTAGGATATTAAGATCATGTTCCATCAAGATATTTAGTACATTTCCTACCGTAAATATATCAAAACTTCATTTTTGATTAGTAATATGCATTGCTAAGAACTTCATTTGAACAACTTTAAAGGAGATTTTCTCAATATTTAGATTTTTTTGCTCCCTCAGATTCCAGATTTTCTAATAGTTGTATCTCAGACAAATATTGTCCTATCATAACAAACCATACATCAATGGAGAGATTAGCTTTCAGATTTCAGATGATGTATAAATCTTAATTTCGGGAAATTGACCCTTATGACTGGTTTTGTGGTCCAGGCAGGGTCACGTATATTATATTATTAAAGCTCCTATGTTGGGCAATAACAGTTAAACCCATGGACCAGGTTTGATGAACAAAGACCAGGAGTCAAATTGCAATTAAAGAAAAATTTACTGAAGAAATAGTTTGCAGTTTCATCCGCAGAAGTCAGCTCACGATGGAGTTCGTAGGCCGCTCTGCTTTACAATTAAAAAACACCAGTAATTATACCCTAACAGAGGTTGCTAATTGCGTCAACGCATAAGTCATCAAAATTCAGATCGGTTCTAAAACCTAGATAAACTTAAGACAGTTTCCACATATGGACTCCAGCTTGAAGCATATCTTCTGATGACTATTTTAGTGGCGAGTGATCAGAGGTCCGACGCAATACGTCTCTCCAAAGACGTACATCTGATACGCTGGACATCGGCAGCAGAACGTTTGTCCTGGGACTGTCTGAGCTGCTCCCTGTACAGACAGATACTAACACACATACACAGAGAAACACTTCTCTTACTTCCTTATCGACCATGGTCTCACACACAATGAGAGCAGCTTCTTAGACAGTAAAAAGCCAGACTAAAGCCATAATCAACGTATTCTCTAACATGCATTAATGTAACTTTGATTAATTATTCAAGAAATATTATAATTATTAATATTATTATGAAGGCCATTGTAGCTCTGCCATCCACTCCTTCAGCCAATACTGATGTGGATAAAGCATATCAAGTGAATAAACTAATCTTCATTAACCTTGAGAAACCATAAAAACCTTCAGTTGTTGACTTCATTCGAGTGTTCGGTTCACTCGTTCTCATATCAGCGGCTCTTCGGTCCGAGTCGAACTGATTCTTCAGTTCAGTGACTCTTGGAGGAACTGGAGCTGGATCAGTTAATTCATCACAGGATCATATTTCAGCTCATTTCCAGCCGCAGGGACTTTCAGACGTCTGAAAGTGAGTTTAACTGAATCTGAGCTGCTCGAACTGATTCAGACCTTTCAGTCCGATTCAAAAGAATGATTCGTTTGTGAACCAGACATCACTCCGGACCTTTTGCCTGAGGCTCTGGATTACAGTAATAATGCTGTAAATAATGTTCAGTTTCTTGCACAGACTGATCGTTTCTCTTCATAAGACCTCAATCTACCGCCAGGAGACATGGAGATTCATTTTGTGTTGCCTGATATGATTTTTTTTGACTCTCAAAGTGCCGGCACCCATCGACTTGTGTTTAATAAATCACAACATTCCCGGTTTCAGCTAAAAATCTTCTTTACTGTTCTACTGAAGAATAAAAGTCCCCTACATCTCAGATGATCTGCGTAAATAACAGCAAATGTTCATTTTGGGAACATCATGAAAACACATCAATCAGCAAATCAGACCCAAATCACTTTAGATTCTGGTGATTATCTTACTGTCTGGTGCTGGCTTTATCAGGTTTGATTTCTGCTTTCTTGTTCAGATCGCCCAGTGATGTGGACAGATACAGATCCTTCACTCCGGTGGACACGGACGGCATTTTCAGATCATATTCCTGCAAACATCCAAAATCAGACTCACTACATAATCAGACTTCACCATGTGGCGGGAGGAGCCAACGACAGACACAGTGGGCGTGACGTCAAGCCTCGGAGAGGTTTTTATTAAACAATATATTAAAATAAAGTGTCCAAAGGGGGAAAAGTGTCCAAAATAAACGGGGATCTGGTGTCCTCGTCGTGCTGCGGGGCTGTGCAGGAGGGCAGTGTTCAGGAGGGAAGGGTCCAGGGAAGGGGCGGAGTCCGGTGGCCGCACGCGCTCCCCTCTCGGGGCCGGGAGCGAGTGGCGGCGGCGTCTCTTGCGCGGCTTCGTCCATCTTCGGGCATCCCGGCGCTTCTGGGGGATTCGGCGGCCCGGCATCCTGGCCCGTCAGCCGCCTAACGGGTGCGGCAGTCCTCCTCGACGCTCCCTTCCTGGACCCACGAGGACACCAGCGTGCACTCACGGGGGAGAGACCGGTCTCCCGAGGAGAGGCGCGTTCGGCATTTAACGGCGGCGGTGATGAGGCTCTATTCACGTCAGGTGCGCCTCATCACACGCCGCCAGCCCTGGCTGTTTCAGCGCCCCTCCTCTCTCACACACCCACTCCTGTCGGGAGCCTGGTGAAGGGCGGCGAATATGGGACGGGGTGGTGATGATGGACAGGGGGGAGGCAGCCGACTCGTCACATTCCCCCCCCCAAGCGACATCCCCGTCCTAGGGTCGCCGCCCACGCAGAAGTGCTACCTTCCTCAACCAGGCTCCAGCGGTCGGAGTGGGCGGGGCAGGGATTCCTCTCCGGGCAACTCTCCCTCTCGCACCGCGCCGGAACCGGGACAGAGAAACCGGGTATTAGTTGTCAGCCTCAACCAGCCACAGGGTAAATGACCAATAAAAAGAACGTCACTTACCCCTTTGGTGGCTGGGAGGCTGTCCCCGTCGTTCCTCTGTCCCCGTGCGGGTTCCACGGCTTTTTTGCGAGCGAGAGGGGATGACGTCATCAGATGTTGCCCAACTGCGCTGTCTAGGCTCCGCCTGCCCGCATTCTCCACCACTGTGGCGGGAGGAGCCAACGACAGACACAGTGGGCGTGACGTCAAGCCTCGGAGAGGTTTTTATTAAACAATATATTAAAATAAAGTGTCCAAAGGGGGAAAAGTGTCCAAAATAAACGGGGATCTGGTGTCCTCGTCGTGCTGCGGGGCTGTGCAGGAGGGCAGTGTTCAGGAGGGAAGGGTCCAGGGAAGGGGCGGAGTCCGGCGGCCGCACGCGCTCCCCTCTCGGGGCCGGGAGCGAGTGGCGGCGGCGTCTCTTGCGCGGCTTCGTCCATCTTCGGGCATCCCGGCGCTTCTGGGGGATTCGGCGGCCCGGCATCCTGGCCCGTCAGCCGCCTAACGGGTGCGGCAGTCCTCCTCGACGCTCCCTTCCTGGACCCACGAGGACACCAGCGTGCATGCACGGGGGAGAGACCGGTCTCCCGAGGAGAGGCGCGTTCGGCATTTAACGGCGGCGGTGATGAGGCTCTATTCACGTCAGGTGCGCCTCATCACACGCCGCCAGCCCTGGCTGTTTCAGCGCCCCTCCTCTCTCACACACCCACTCCCGTCGGGAGCCTGGTGAAGGGCGGCGAATATGGGACGGGGTGGTGATGATGGACAGGGGGGAGGCAGCCGACTCGTCACATTCAATACCCAAAGAATTCAAAATGACTTGACTTACTGATTATGAAAATATGATTAATAACTAAAAAACAGCGTCATCAGACTGAATAATCAGATCAATGACAGAATAATTACACTACAACAGACTTGCTTGCGAAGGTTACTTTGGAAATGTAATAAGCTACAGATTACAAGTTACCCTGTTTAAAACATAAGAAGTGTAACTATTTCAATTACTGTATTAAAGTAATGTAACTGATTACATTTGATTACTTTTCCAAACTTTTCTAAGCACTGTACCACAAAATCAGACTTTAGCACCTCTTTTTACTTTGAGATTGTTCTGAGATTAAACACAGATTTAAAACTGGAACAAGAAATAGTTTAATAGCTATGATACCCATGAAATCAAATCTTTGCACAGTTACGACAGGAAACACCGGCATCTAACAATGCTTTGGAAAAACAGTTCATCTTAAAAAATAAAGCATATACACAAACCCAAATAGGAAATAAAACAGTGTGTGTCTGTGTGTGTTCATGTGTGTGTGTGTGTGTGTGTCAGTGTGTGTGTGTGTGTGTGTGTCAGTGTGTGTGTGTCAGTGTGTGTGTGTGTGTGTCAGTGTGTGTGTGTGTGTGTGTGTGTGTGTGTGTCAGTGTGTGTGTGTCAGTGTGTGTGTGTGTGTGTCAGTGTGTGTGTGTGTGTGTGTGTGTGTGTGTGTGTGTGTGTGTGTGTGTGTCAGTGTGTGTGTGTCTGTGTGTCTGTCTGTGTGTGTGTGTGTGTGTGTATTCAGATGTAACTCCCTTTGTAAACATTAACATTTTCATAAGTAACTAATTTAATTACACTTTTTTCTCAGTAACAGGTTACACGTAGTTACTAATATAACAATAAATTATGTATAATTACATACAAGTAACCCTAATCATATAGTAAGTACATGTAGTTAATTAATATTACTCAGTGCTTAAATATATAATTACACTGTAACAAGGACACCTTAAAATAAAGTGTAACCTTACTTTCTAACTAAAGTAACGCCGTTACATGTAACTAGTTACTCCCCAACACAGAAACAGTAAACAAACCTCTACTCAAACAATCAGATCAATCAGATCAATAAGAGAATATAAGAGTATAATCAGATATGATCAGATCGATCAGAGAATAATCAGATATGATCAGATCGATCAGAGAATAATCAGATATGATCAGATCGATCAGAGAATAATCAGATATGATCAGCTGATGTCACTCAGAGCTACAGTAAACACAGAAGGCAGTATCGCAGTTAAGCGTGTCAGCTCACCCTGAACACAGAGACAACTCGAATCCTGTCAGAAACACGCAGGAATCAGCAGAGAAGCGCAGAAATATCAACTTTATCCGCCTGATGACAGGAAAACACCTCGAACTGCTCCAGCAAACCCGGAAGTGCGCGGATTCAAACCGGGGAAGCTTTATTTAAACACACGCGGCTTTACAGCGTGTTTATTATAAGTGTTTATATATTCACACATACATATATGATGCAAATCACCTCTCATTCCTACTTCATTAAACACGGGTTTGCCAGCATTGTTTGACATATTTAGTTTGTGAACTGCTGTATTATTGATATCGTTTCATAAACTAAATATGATGATGATGAGAAATGAAAAGTCATAATGTTGCGCGTCAGCTGATCCGCGTCAGTGCGCATGCGCGCTGCATTCACTCCGCTTTACAACAGTTTCAATTATGAATTCATGATAGAATATACATTACACAAAAATAATTAATAATATTGAACAAGCAGAGCTCCGGGGGCTCGCTGCAGCAGAGGCTGAATCTGGTTTATTAATCGTTTAATTATTTATGCTCTTTAATACTGGAGCCTGTGCGCGCGCCCCCGCGACCGCGCTCGTGCCCGCGCCTGTATTATTGTCATCTCGGTTCGTTTCATTTCTAACGGATTCGGTTCGGTTCAGGTTCAGTTCAGACGGTAAGAAACACTAAATTCATCGTGATCGCGTGCGCCGGATGTGGAAGTTATGAGTTTGTGGGTATTAATATTTCCTCTTCCTCCGGAACACGAGCGATTTCCTGTTATTGCTTTTAAAGAGCTGCGCTTCACATCAGCGACGAGGATGAGGAGGAGGAGGAGAAGGATGAGGAAGATGAGGAGGAGAAGGATGAGGAAGATGAGGAGGAGAAGGATGAGGAAGATGAGGAGGAGGATGAGGAGGAGAAGGATGAGGAAGATGAGGAAGATGAGGAGGAGGAGGAGAAGGATGAGGATGAGGAGGATGAGGAAGATGAGGAGGAGAAGGATGAGGAAGATGAGGAGGAGGATGAGGAGGAGAAGGATGAGGAAGATGAGGAGAAGGATGAGGAGGAGAAGGATGAGGAAGATGAGGATGAGGAGGAGGAGGATGAGGAAGATGAGGAGGAGGAAGAGGAGGAGGAAGAGGAGGAGGAGGAGAAGGATGAGGAGGAGGAAGAGGATGAGGAGGAGGAGGAGGAGAAAGATGAGGAGGAGGATGATGAGGAGGAGGATGAGGAAGATGAGGAGGAGGATGAGGAAGATGAGGAGGAGGAGGATGAGGGGGATGAGGAAGATGAGGAGGAGGATGAGGAGGAGGAAGAGGAGGAGGAGAAAGATGAGGAGGAGGATGAGGAAGATGAGGAGGAGGAGGATGAGGAAGATGAGGAGGAGGAGGATGAGGGGGATGAGGAAGATGAGGAGGAGGAAGAGGATGAGGAGGAGGAGGATGAGGAGGAGGAAGAGGATGAGGAGGAGGAGGAGGAGAAAGATGAGGAGGAGGATGAGGAGGAGGAGGAGGAGGATGAGGAGAAAGATGAGGAGGAGGATGAGGAAGATGAGGAGGAGGAGGAAGATGAGGAGGAGGATGAGGAGGAGGAAGAGGAGGAGGAGGAGGAGGAGGATGAGGAGAAAGATGAGGAGGATGAGGAGGAGGATGAGGAGGAGGAAGAGGATGAGGAGGATGAGGAGGAGGAGGATGAGGAGAAAGATGAGGAGGAGGAGGAGGATGAGGAGAAAGATGAGGAAGATGAGGAGGAGGATGAGGAGGAGGATGAGGAGAAAGATGAGGAGGAGGATGAGGAAGATGAGGAGGAGGATGAGGAGGAGGAAGAGGATGAGGAGGAGGAGGATGAGGAGAAAGATGAGGAGGAGGAGGAGGAGGATGAGGAGAAAGATGAGGAGGAGGATGAGGAAGATGAGGAGGAGGAGGAAGATGAGGAGGAGGATGAGGATCTTTTAGGCCTGAGATGAAGCGCTGATTCTCATATAAACATGTATTGTAGGGTTATCTGTAGAGCATTGTTCACAGCTTCTGTCTGAGCGCTGAATGATCTTCAACAGATGAAGAATAGCAGCAGGATTGCAGTTTTATCATTTTAGTGTTTTTTATTCTAGAAGCTAGTTTCCAGGATGGCATTGTTTCAGTGGGTGTCAGTTCTGGGCAGTAACTAGTTACAGGAATAAGACCCTGCACCACAAAACCAGTCATGAGGGTCAGTTTTTTTAAATTGAGATGTGTACTTCATCTGAATAAATAATCTTTCCATTGATGTATGGTTTGTTATGATAGGACAATATTTGTCTGAGATACAACTATTAGAAAATCTGGAATCTGAGGGAGCAAAAAAATCTAAATATTGAGAAAATCTCCTTTAAAGTTGTTCAAATGAAGTTCTTAGCAATGCATATTACTAATCAAAAATGAAGTTTTGATATATTTACGGTAGGAAATGTACTAAATATCTTGATGGAACATGATCTTAATATCCTAATGATTTTTGTCATAAAAGAGAAATGTATAATTTTGATCCATACAATGTATTGTTGGCTATTGCTACAGATATACCTGTGTTACTCATGACTGCTGTTGTGCTGCAGGGTCCTATATATGCTTTAGCTGGGAGTGTAACTAATTGCTAATAAGATTTGAGTAATAATAATGGCATTACTTGGCTTGCCCACCCACATCCCTCTGATCATGATATAGATTGTATTAAATCTTTTTCTTATGAATCAAATACAATTTTCTTATGAAGTGTGATTCCTTTAAATACATTAGGAAATATAGTCATATATGGATAACAGAGAAAATATAGCTACAATTAGCTTCAAGCTACACAAGCTACCTCTTTTTTTTTCTCAAAACTTTACACACAAATCCAAGAATTGCACACAAAATGCAAAATGCCTCACTTCTCATGCAAAATGAAGCGCTGCATTTAAAATATCACAAACACATCTCAAAATCAAACATTTGCAAACACCTTTGCCGTAATATTAATTGCTGTTAGATTTGTGTGTTTCATAGAGAACTGTGTTGTGTTTTATGGTGATGTTCATCGTGTCGCAGATCTTAAATCAGAGCAGAAAGTCCCAAATTCATGTCATGGCTTTAAATGTTTCATGCACTGCAAAAAAAAACTATTATATATGATATTCTAAATAAATATGAATAATTAAATCAAGATACATTTTCTTGAGATGCAAATGTAAAACATGAATAAAAGGAGAATAAAAATTAGTTTTCCCTTTCAATGAAGAATTTTCTGAGCCTTTTGACAGATATTTGTTGTTGTTTTAATCAGAAACACTTCATTTTGATACATTTCTCAAAAAACAAGACTTCTTATTTTAGGTAATTTTCCTTCTCCAGTAAATACATCTTGATTTAAAAATCTTTAGTCATTTGCACTGGAAAACAAGACAAAAATACTAATTACAGTGATTTAGAGCATCTTATTTTTTATTTTGTTTAATGTAAATCTGTTGGAAGTTGTATTTTCAAACTTTGCTAAAACCTCACATTTACATGAAGAGAACATTCCTTTAAAATTATTCCTTAAATTTTCTTTATTTGGTCTTAAAAAGTCTTAAATTGATCTTCACTCATGTGTGCGTGTGCGAGTGCAAGTGCACATGTGTGTGTGTGTGTGTGTGTGTGTGTATGAGTGAGTGAGTGTGTGAGTGTGTGTGTGTGTGCGTGCATGTTTATGTGGTTTATGAGGACACAAATGTGTATAATGACATGGGTATGACAGAGGTATTACAATATGAAGGTGGTTTATGAGGACACTGCCTATGTCCCCGTAATTCAAAAGGCTTAAAAAACATACTAAATGGTGTTTTTTTGAAAATCTAAAAATGCACAAAGTCTCCTGTGAGGGCTAAGTTTAGGTGTAGGGTTGGTGTAGGGCAATAGCACACACAGTTTGTTCAGTATAAAAACCATTACGCCTATGGAGAGTCCCCATAAACCACAAAAACCAACATGTGTGTGTGTGTGTGTGTGTGTGTGTGTGAAGTCAAGTCACATTTATTCATGTGTTATGGGGAGTGTTCCCAGTTCCGGTTGATCTAATTAATGCAGCCTAACAATCCTTTAACGGATTTGAATAATATAAATGTGATAGTGTATTATGTGTAAGCCAGGTTAAAGAGATGGGTCTTTAATCTAGATTTAAACTGACAGAGTGTGTCTGCTTCCCGAACAGTGTTAGGTAGATTCTTCCAGAGTTTGGGAGCTAAATAGGAAAACAATCTCCCGTCCGCAGTTGATTATGATATTCTAGGTATTATCAAATGGCCAGAGTTTTGAGATCGCAGCGGACGTGAAGGACTATAATGTGATAAGAGCTCACTCAAATACTGAGGAGCTAAGCCATTCAGGGCTTTATTGGTAATTAGCAAGATCTTAAGATGTATACAATGTTTAATAGGGAGCCAGTGCAGTGTTGACAGAACCGGGCTAATGTGGTCATACTTCCTGGTTCTAGTAAGAACTCTAGCTGCTGCATTTTGAACCAGCTGGAGTTTGTTTATTAAACGTGCAGAGCAACCACCCAATAAAGCATTACAATAATCTAGCCTTGAGGTCATGAATGCATGAATTAATGTTTCTGCATTTGACATTGAGAGCATAGGTCGTGATTTAGATATATTTTTAAGATGGAAAAATGAAGTTTTACAAATGCTAGAAACATGTTTTTCGAAGGAAAGATTGTTATCAAAAAGTACGCCTAGGTTCCTAACTGATGACGAAGAATTTACAGAGCAGCCATCAAGTATTAGATATTGATCTAGGTTATTACATGCAAAAGTTTTTGGTCCAATAATTAACACCTCTGTTTTTTCAGAATTTAGCAGTAAGAAATTGCTAGTCATCCAGTTTTTGATATCAACTATACATTCCGTTAGTTTTGCAAATTGTTAAGTTTCATCAGGTCACGAAGAAATATAGAGCTGAGTATCATCAGCATAACAGTGAAAGCTAACACCATGTTTCCTAATGATATCTCCCAAGGGTAACATGTAAAGCGTGAAAAGTAAGGGGCCAAGTACTGAGCCTTGAGGTACTCCATACTGCACTTGTGATTGGTATGATACCTCTTCATTTACTGCCACAAATTGATGGCGGTCAGATAAGTACGATTTGAACCATGCCAGTGCACTTCCTCTAATGCCAACATAATTTTCTAGTCTATTTAAAAGAATGTTGTGGTCAATAGTGTCAAACGCGGCACTAAGATCTAGTAGCACTAATAGAGAGATACACCCACGATCAGATGATAAGAGCAGGACATTTGTAACTCTAATGAGAGCACAAAATTTGACACACAAAGTGTGTGTGTGTGTGTGTGTGTGTTCTGATGTTACACCATGACTGTAATGCATGTCTGTGTCTGGTTTCAGATGTCTCTGGTGGATTTGGGGAAGAAGCTCTTGGAAGCTGCTCGAGCCGGTCAAGACGACGAGGTCCGGATTCTGATGGCGAATGGAGCTCCGTTCACCACTGACTGGGTGAGTGAGTGAGTGTGTGAGGGGTTCAGGACTCTCTGTGGGTTACGGTCTGCTTCTCTGTGTGTCTGCAGCTGGGCACGTCTCCACTGCACCTGTCGGCTCAGTTCGGTCATTACTCCACCACAGAGGTGCTTCTGCGTGCCGGCGTGAGCCGAGACGCCCGTACTAAAGTGGACCGGACGCCACTGCACATGGCCGCGTCTGAAGGTCACACACGCATCGTGGAGCTGCTGCTGAAGGTGATTGTCCAGGGCTGCGTTTCGCAAAAGCATCGTAAGCCTAAATTGATCGTAGCTCCATTGGTTTCAATGGGTCTACGATGTACTTAACCCTTTTACTGTCACCCCCATTTTTAAACATAGATGTGAAAGTGCACTATACAAACTTAAATTCATGTACGACAACATTTAGTAATATGATTTAGATGTACCATTTCCATGGGAAGGCAAAGTCCGATTTTAAAATGGTTTTCACAGGATGAATTTTGAGATTTTAAGCTTTTAAGTGATATATAATTTATAATGATTTCTAAGGCGTGATATGGAAAAAGACAAAGAAGAAAGACTTTTTGTGACAAAAGTCAGAACTCCTGTTATGATGTAGATTTTTTAGGTGCAGTCTTGTCATAAATTAATCTGATACTTTTCCCACATAATTTGTAACAAATGTGGTAAAATACAGTCAAGCCAAAAATGATTCAGACACTAGATATAATTTTTTTATAATTTTTTTAGTAGTGGGTGGATGTTCATTTATGTAAGTGAGGATAGTAAAATAAAATAAACTGTGACATATTATACACAAAAATTCTTCACACAGTGGACTGCCAGTAAAATTTGTGAGCCAAAATTATTCAGACACTTTGACTTGACCATGTTTTTTACATACCTTTCTATCAAAGTTATCTGACATTATCAAGATGAATTTGTTCTGACAGAGTTTAACTCTGAGCTCTTGTCACCATTTTCTAAAATATAAAGCAAATAAATTGTGATAATGTGAGAAATGTTGAAGGTGTCTGAATAAATTTTGGTTTGACTGTGTTTATTTAAGAGTCTTTCCAACGATATATAGTTTGTCGTGATTTGATTAGGATTTATTTGTAATATAGTGAAGCAAACGTAGGCGTCCCTCTGAGGTTAAGAGGTTGAGCTTATGATGCTTTTGGGAAACGCAGCCCAGCGCATTATGGCCCGCTGGCTCTTTGATGTTTGACTTGTGGTGCATTTGCGGTAATTTGCCTCTTTAAGTGTGGCCTTTCATCATCCAACAGTGAGTCCATTCATGTGTGTTTGTGCAGCACGGTGCCGATGTGAACGCCAAGGACATGCTGAAGATGAGCGCGCTGCACTGGGCCGTGGAGCACAGCCACAGAGACGTGGTGGAGCTGCTGCTGCGCTTCGGAGCCGACGTTCACACGCAGAGCAAGTTCTGCAAAAACGCGCTGGACATCGCGCTGGACAACAGCAGCCACGAGCTGGCCGAGATCCTGCAGGTACATGCTTCATCACAGGCTCTGAGCGGTTCTCCGAGAGCTCTCTGGTCCGGTAATGATGGGCACTGCTTCGTGAAGCTTCGAAACAAATGATTATCAATCTGCCAAAGTCACATGATTTCAGTAAACAAGGATTCTCATAACTGTTTCGAAACGTTTCATTGGTTTGCCATTGGGGGGGCGATATCTGTAAACCCGTGAATTAGTGCTGCACTATTAATGGATAAAAAAACAACAATCTCGATTCAAACACCCATGCAATCCCACTTTTAAATGACAACGATTCAACCTTTGAAAAAAATCATACCGGAACAATCAGATCTGGTGCGAAAAGTGACTGTTAAAAAATGTAATTGTCATTGAATCATTCATTCAAGACATTCGTTCAAAAACGCTGATTCATCCATTAATGAAACAAGTGAAGTATTTATGAGTGAGTCAACCACTTTTCATAATTTTAATATAAAAAATTGGTGTATTAAATATGTTGTATTTTAAATAGATATATGTTAAAATGTTGAATAATTCATTCAAATGAATTAAACGCTTTTAAATGGACTGCAGCAATAAATGATGTTTTATTAACAAAGTTCAGGAGGAGCTCGTCAGATACTTAGCCTAATTAACACAGGAGGTTTGTTAATCAATGCTCGGCTATAAATACAGCTGACATACCTCTATTTATTTGACGGATAATCAGCAACCCTCCACCACCCCTTCTCCACTCAAGAGATATCACCAGAGTTCTCACCACACTATGGGGGGTACTCTGGGTTCAGGCCATTCCTGAGCCCGGAGCCCTTCCCCAGGACAGCACGCCAACTACGCATTACATTGCTCGTGCTAAATATATGTAAGTGTGAACTCGTGAATCTTGTTTAGTTGGGAGAATCGTGATCTCTATTTGAGACAAAAAAAATCATGATTCTCAATTTATCCAGAATCATGCAGCTCTACCGTGAATCATAGAAGTTTATTGAGTTGGAAAAGGGGGCAGAGCACCAGCTCATTTGCATTTAAAGGGACACACACAAAAACAGCACATTTTGGCTCATACCCAATGGAAATTTTAACAAGCTATAAAAAATGATCTGTCAGGTATTTTGAGCTAAAACTTCACATACACACTCTGGGGACATCAGAGACTTATTTTACATCTTGTAAAAAGAGGCATAATAGGTCACCTTTAAATAAAAAACAACTGTTCTGTCTTTTGGATTCATACTATGACCAGCATGTCTTTTCTTTACACCACATTCACTCTTTTCATACACTGAATGAGCTCAGATCATCTTCAGGTCATCCGGTGGGTTTTTGGTCTCAATGCAAAGTTATTGGCAAAAACACAAAATTTCAGCGCCCCTCCTCTCTCACACACCCACTCCCGTCGGAAGCCTGGTGAAGGGCGGCGAATACGGGACGGGGTGGTGATGATGATAAGGGGGGAGGCAGCCTACTCGTCACAATATATATATATATATATATATATGTTTTCCAGAGAGCGAACGTTTGAGAGCATGAGTGTTGGAAGAGCCGGTCTTGAGGGGTTAGCTCTTAGCCTAGCTCGCATACCCCCGCGCTTCCGTCCTCTCTCACACCGTTTGCGACGCTGCCTTGAGCGGTTAGCATCAGTAGGCGAGGCCGCGGTCTCGAGGTCCGGCACCAGCAGTAAACAAAGGCCTCGTAGCTTCTCAGTAGCCACTGACGAGAGTTGGTGTTTGTACGCTTTGCCGATATCCAAAAGACTTTGGCGATCATAGATGAGTTTTGGGGTGATTTCCTTATGAGTTAGCGGTAAACTGACACTATTTGGAGACGAACAGATGACATTAAAAGACATAAAAGCACCATCTTTGGGTCCCGGAAATCGCACCGCCATCTTGGATTAATTCCTTCATCCTTGTGTATTGATGCACAACTTTATCCATATTGTCGCCAGAGAAAATCTGTCGCTATATTAACTAAAACCTCAATTTTTTGACTCAATTAATTATCAGACAGGTCCGCTGTGTGTTTACAGTTTTTGCCCGTTGCTTGAACACATTTTGCAAAACTTCATGACACAAAACATGACACAACACTGGGAAATATACCATTCACATCTGTGCCAAATTGAAACTCTACTCTCAAAACCTAAACTCTGCTATCAAAACCTAACATTCCTTTGTCAAAATGTAACTCTGTTGACAAAATGACACATACTTGCATCATATGCAAACACTTTCAGATCAGGGGGAACACACTAGTCTACTTTATATAAAACACTGCAGTCTTTGATTTTCATTGTTTATTCAGAAGGCATATTTTCAGGAGACACATTTTCAAACAACCAAAAAAGCAAATAGTCCTACTCAGTATTGTACATTGCAGCACTGTACATTGCAGTACCATGAATTCAGATAAAGCTAAAAAAAAAAAAAAAATAATAATAATACAGTAATAGAAAAAACACTATACTGTAAACACAAAAAATCATGACAATTGTGCATACGTGGGCTCATGGATCCCGCCGTCTGTTGGGGTCTGGCCACAGGACCTCATCGACATCGCAAGCAATGTCTTCTCCCGCTAGGCACCGGGGAAAATATCCTCTTGCATGTCGAAACCATCCATGGATTGCTGTCACCTGAATGTCGCCGCAGGCCTGTTCCATTGCCTGCAGAAGAGGCATGCGGGCATGTGGTTGGCGGTCATATACACGCCATCTCCAAGCCGAAAAAAATTCCTCTATAGGGTTTAAAAATGGTGAGTAAGGGGGCAAGTATACCACTTCAAATTGATTGTGGTTGGTGAACCAGGCCTGGACCAGAGCAGCCCGATGGAAACTGACATTATCCCATATCACCACAAACCTGGGCTGATCTGGTCTGTTCTGTACAACTATATTATGGAGAGCATCTAGAAATGTGAGTATATGTTGGCTATTGTATGGACCTAGTTTTGCACGATGATGCAGAAGCCCTCGAAGGCTTATGGCGGCACACAATGTGATATTTCCCCCGCGCTGCCCTGGGACGTGCACAATTGCCCTTTGGCCAATTACATTACGACCCCGTCGTCTTGTTTTGCTCAGGTCGAATCCAGCTTCATCAATGAAAATGAATTCATGAGGCTGTGCAGCTCCATCCATGGCCAAGATTCTCTGTAAAAAAAAAAAAAAGAGAACATATTACTGTACTACAGTGCTACACATACAGAACCCTCGCCCCATCACACAGGTACCTGTGTAGCTCTCAGAATGGATCCATGTGGTACTGATATGGTACATATTCAGCTGCTACTGGATTTCACCAATACTGTATTGTAAATGTAAAGGACAGTTACACTTACCCGTACATATTCAGCTCGAAGTCCTTTGACCCGGTTACTGTTCCTCTCAAATGGGACTCTGTAGAGCTGCTTCATGGTGATGCTGTGTTTTCCCAAGATGCGTCTGATGGTGGTGATGCTCACATGGTTTATGTTGTTGAACACTTGCCTGTCTGCAAGTATTTTCTGTCGTAGCTGGTGGAGACGGATGGCATTGTCTGCCCTCACTAGGTCCACAACGGCAAGTTCCTGCTGTTGTGTGAACAGGCGTTGGCGTCCTCCCTCAGAAGGTCTTCGAGTCATTCTAGAGAAATACAACCACATATTGTCATCGGTTTGCTTATTTTTCTTACAGTACTTGACTGTATATATTGTATCATCCACTGTACAACACTGTACTTCAATATAAGTAATCATGGTATGTTTCACAAAAACTACCACTTTGGCTGCAAAAGGAGCATTAGCACCCTGCAATACCCTGTACACTTGATATGGTAATGTGATATACTGTACAACAGTGCTATAAAAACCATCTGAGTAGAGTAGAAGGTAGAGAGGTGAAGACATACCTGTATTCTAGTCGGAATGTTCTTC
The DNA here is from genome assembly GCF_936440315.1 of Barbus barbus. Classification (NCBI taxonomy): domain Eukaryota; kingdom Metazoa; phylum Chordata; class Actinopteri; order Cypriniformes; family Cyprinidae; genus Barbus; species Barbus barbus. The sequence goes on from NC_136750.1 coordinate 31,188,533, forward strand.
TTACAGATGCCACTGTGAAGCGGCTTAGATGTGGGTGGACTCTCTGCCCAGCTTCCCTCATAGTCAGGCCATGGTTGATGACATGGTCCACCAAAGTTGCTCTTATATCATCAGAAATATGGGTCCGTGCATGGCCTCTTCGACCTCCTCCTCTTCCTCCTCCTCCTCCTCCTCTTCCTCCTCTTCCTCTTCCTCTTGCTCTCCCTCCATCCATGCTTGCAAAGTTCTTGAAATGGCTAAACTGAGGGCTTTTTGTAGTTGGCTAATTGGTGTTCAGTTTTGCAAGTAAGTGCCTTCAGGTGTGTATTTGAGTGGTTGCAATTACCCGATGTGTTTTGTATTTTGGATACATGTGTTTTCCAAATGGCACCCTGAGATTTCATTTTTGAACGAAGTGTCTTATGTATGAAATAGAGTGTAGTATGCAGGACCATGTGTGTTGCATAAAGGAGTAAGTGTGTTGCATAATTGCAACTAGAGTGCAAAGCAGCGCTTTTGTTTAAGGTATGAGTACATGTGTTTGAGGTATGGTAACAAAAGCTTCAAGTTGTGTTACTTTAGTCTAATCATGGGTCTATAGTGTTCAAGCAACGGGCAAAAACTGTAACACTCAGCTTCTGCTCGAACCGTCTGTATTTGGCAGCTGTTCAGCTGAACTGAGCTGATGGGTGATTTCTTCATGGATAAGAGGCAGATGCAGTAATTGAATGTACAAGAGCTAATGATCTATAATAGAATATTAGGATGTTTGTTAATAATATTGATGAAGGTGGTCTTTGTATTTATACACAGCTGTTGTTCCTGTGCAGTGTTATGAAGGTTACTTTAGAAATGTAATAAGTTACAGATTACAAGATAGCCTGTTTAAAATGTAATAAGTAGTGTAACTGTTAGTTGTGTGTGTGTGTGTGTGTGTGTGTGTGTGTGTGTGTGTGTGTGTGTGTGTGTGTGTGTGTGTGTGTGTGTGAAAAATGCAACTCCCTTTGTAATCATTAACATTTTCATATTAACTGTAATTTAATTACACATTTTTTTCTTAGTAACAGTTTTTATTTTGTAATTATATCACGTAATTTAGTTACATGTAACTAGTTACTCCCCAACACTGTTCTTGTGTCATAATGTGTTTATGAATATGAATGTGCTTCAGGTGGCGATGCAGAACCAGATCAACACAAACCCCGAGAGTCCGGACACGCTGACCATCCACACGGCCGCGCCGCAGTTCATCATCGGCCCGGGAGGAGTGGTCAACCTCGCCGGACTCGTGTCGCCCGCCAACAGCAGCAAATCCACAGGTGACTCGACCTCTCGACCCCTGCGTGTTCATGAATGACCTCAGTGAAAGAGGCCATTGTGCAGACACACACGCACAATGAAGAAAATTGCCCTGCCCTTCTCTGAACAAACAAACAAAGCGTCTCAGAGCAGCATCAAAGCCCGTGATTAGAGTCTAAATGAGCCTGATGCTGCTCTCTGCTGCTGCTGTTCAGAATAAGAGCTCTCTGACTGGAGGAGATGTTGATCTGATGATCAGATGTGGTCTGACTCTCGTCTCTGACGCAGTCGTGGCCGCAGAGGAGCTGATCACTGCAGACTCCGTCGATGGGGCCATACAGCAGGTCATGAGCGCTGGAGGTCAGCAGGTCATCACCATAGTAACAGACGGCATTCAGTTGGGCAACCTGCAGACGGGCGCAGGCATCAGCCAGCCCATAATAGTCACCATGCCTGACGGACAGCAGGGTGAGAGAGAAGCAGCTCACACAATCATCAATATCTGGAGAAATAAAGAGAGAGCGAGTGTGTGTGTGTGTGAGTGTGTGTGAGTGAGTGAGTGAGTGAGTGTGTGTGAGTGAGTGAGTGAGTGAGTGAGTGAGTGTGTGTGAGTGAGTGAGTGTGTGCAAGTGAGTGTGTGTGTGTGTGTGTGTGTGTGTGTGTGAGTGAGTGTGTGTGTGAGTGAGTGAGTGTGTGCAAGTGAGTGTGTGTGTGTGTGTGTGTGTGAGTGAGTGAGTGAGTGAGTGTGTGTGAGTGAGTGAGTGTGTGCAAGTGAGTGTGTGTGTGTGTGTGTGTGTGTGTGTGCGAGTGTGTGTGCGAGTGTGTGTGTGTGTGTGAGCGAGTGAGTGAGTGTGTGTGTGAGTGTGTGTGTGTGTGTGTGTGTGTGCGCGAGCGAGTGAGTGTGTGTGTGTGTGTGTGTGTGTGTGTGAGAGAGTGTGTGTGTGTGTGTGTTTGTGTGTGTTTGCTCAGCTCTCTCAGAGTGTGCGTGTGTGTGTGTGTGTGTGTGTGTGTGTGTGTGTGTGTGTTTGCTCAGCTCTCTCAGAGTGTGCGCGCGTGTGTGTGTGTGTGTGTGTGTGTTTGCTCAGCTCTCTCAGAGTGTGTGTGTGTGTTCCTGCAGTGCTGACGGTGTCGGACACAGAGGTGGCAGAGGAGACGGTGATCAGCGAGGAGCCGTGTGTTAAGCGTCAGCGTGTGAAGGAGGAAGACGACGATCAGATGATAGAAACACAAGACGTTCAGATCCAGCAGACACTCTCGCTCGAGGACTTCCAGGTACAGAGACACACATCCCACAGTTCCTCTCATCAACCTGTTTCTGATGTGTGCAATAACATTTCTATAAGTTCAAGTTCTATTTATTTATATAGCACATATAAAACAGCCACACGGCTGACCAAAGTGCTGCACAGAGATTCAAAGACTGAATAACCAATTAAAAGAAAACAGCACAACTAAACAATTTAAACAGGGTCTCACTCTATACAGTAAGTAAAAATTGAAACACACGAGAGACAAGAAATATGAACCCATAAAACTATGCAAAAAAAATAAAAATAAGATAGAGATAAAGTAAAATAAAGTTATGTAAAAGCCAGAGAAAATATATAAGTTTTTAGAAGAGATTTAAAAATGGGCAGAGAAGGTGCAAGGTGAAAACTCAAACAGGACAACATGCCGCTCGCAACACCAGTGTCATGGGTTCGATTCCCAGGGAATGCACGATCAAATGTGACCCTGGACCACAAATTGTTCTTAGAATAGGACAATATTTGTCTGAGATACAACTATTAGAAAATCTGGAATCTGAGGGAGCAAAAAAATCTAAATATTGAGAAAATCTCCTTTAAAGTTGTTCAAATGAAGTTCTTAGCAATGCATATTACTAATCAAAAATGAAGTTTTGATATATTTACGGTAGGAAATTTACAAAATATCTTCATGGAACATGATCTTAATATCCTAATGATTTTTGTCATAAAAGAGAAATGTATAATTGTGATCCATGCAATGTATTGTTGTCTATTGCTACAAATATACCTGTGTTACTCATGACTGCTTTTGTGCTGCAGGGTCACAGATGTGTACTTAAATGCAATGCAAGTCTCTAATGCATCAAAGTAAAAGCATTTTTCATCTAATTAATCAAAGTAGTAATGAGCATATAACGCACGTGACACTGTGTGTGCAACAGGAGAAAGTGGCTCTTCTGAAGCAGCTGGAGGAGGCGAACCGTGAGGCGCAGAAATACAGACAGCAGTTCCTGAAGAAGGAGCAGGAAGCGGAAGCATACAGACAGAAGCTGGAGGCCATCACACGGCAGAGCGCCAAGAAAGCCGCGTGAAAACACGCCGGACATCAGCGCCATCCACTTCTGTGACTGGATCATTATCATTCATTTCCTTCAGTTCTCTTCATAAAGCACTGTGGTGCTCATGTGGCTGACACGGGTTCGATTCTGACCCAAATCCCAGCACCCTTCACCAGCCTTTGAATAAAGAGACAAAAGCCCCTCAAAACCTGAACGAAGATGTTTAATTGCGTAATAATGTCAGATTTCATGTTTAAGGCAACCAGCTTCAGGAGATGTTTGAGTTTTCACAACTTGTTGTTTTCAGTTTAAACAGCAAAACGTTGAGAACTCAAAAATCTCCTGAAGCTGGTTGCCTTAAGCTTTTAAGTTTTCTCAGCTTTTGATTTTTTACAGTGTGTTTGATCTGCAGGTCACATCTGAACGAACCCTTCATCATCAGACTAAGACTCGTTTTCCTCACTGATAATCAGCATGTGTATAGTTTCCTCCTGCTCACTGTTTGTGATGAATTTTCCAGGATTTCTGTCATAAAGATTCTTATTTTTAAAAGACAGCGGTGATTTGGTTTCTTTGAGGAGGATCTGAGCGTCTCTCCAGCACCGATCTGCTGATTCACATCTGTAGATTATATCACAACTAAAGCTGAATAAATGCACAATAAAGGGGTGTTACAGTCTGAAGCAGCAGCAGTGTTCCAGCATCTCCAGTGTTCAATTCAATTCAAGTTCATTTGTGTAGCGCTTTTCACGATACAAATCATTGCAAAGCAGCTTTACAGAAATTTTAAGTTTCTATTTTAAAGTTTCTACATTATATTTAGTAGTAGCTTTTCTCAAGTTGAGTTATCTCAAGTTGATGTCCATATTGCAGAAATGTACGGTAAAATCATGCAGTTAGTTAAAGACGTAATCAAACAGACGGTGAACACTATTGACTGCAATGATTATATGTTAGGATTAAATTTATAGCAAAATGTGGTAGTTTTGTGTTATTTGAGGCTTGGCATCATCTGAGATGTCTGTGTATTGCATTATATTACAGTATTGGAAATATTCTGAGCTCACACACTGTTTTTTGATTCATGCCGTATCAGTGCTGCTCTGAATCAAAGCGTGTCTTTGTGTAGTTGAGTGTTGGCGTCAGTGGGCGGCTCGGTCAGCAGCAGATATAAGAGCGGATGGAGATCTGAAGCGGCAGATCTTCTCTTCCTCTGACAGACGTGATGCAGGCGCAGGAGTACCTGATGAGAGGTAACCATCTGGATGATACGTGTCTTCTAGAACTGAACTACATGAATGAGTTTTTATTTGGTTTTACAGGACACAGCTGATCTTATACAGCCTAAGCGGTTTAGTTAAAAAGCTCTTGATTTGTACATAAATGACTGTTTCTGTCACTTTTACTTCCTGAATATGTGGACATTTTAATCGCTTTAAAATGTTTGTATTGGGTTGTCATCCACAACTATTTGTAAATCTGGAATCTGAGAAATCTCCTTTAAAGTTGTTCAAATGAAGTTCTTAGCAATGCATATTACTAATCAGAAATTAAGTTTTGATATATTTACGGTAGGAAATGTACTAAATATCTTCATGGAACATGATCTTAATATCCTAATGATTTTTGTCATGAAAGAGAAATGTATAATTTTGATCCATACAATGTATTGTTGTCTATTGCTACAGATATACCTGTGTTACTCATGACTGCTTTTGTGCTTCATGGTCACATTTATGTTCTGCTGTAATATCTGTGTGTCTGTGCTCTTCATCTGTTGTTGTTTTAATTTTCCTCAAATGTTGTTCAGTCTTCTTGTATTGACAGTGATTTAAAGTGAACTTCTCACAGTGTTTGCACTCTTGTTTCCTCTGTTATGTGTGTGTGTGCCCGTTTGCGAGTGTGTGTGTGTGTGTGTAGGGAAGGAGATGGTGGATTTTATCCAGCAGTATCTCACACGGATCCGAGAGCGGCGGGTCATTCCAGACGTTCAGCCAGGTTTCATGCGTCCTCTTCTGCCCAGCAGCGCTCCGTTTGAGCCGGACGACTGGAGCAGCATCATGAAGGACGTGGAGAACATCATCCTGCCAGGGGTCTGTCCATCCGTCGGACTATATCTGTCCATCCGTCTGTCTATATCTGTCCATCTGTCTGTCTGTATCTGTCCATCTGTCTGTCTGTATCTGTCCATCTGTCTGTCTGTATCTGTCCATCTGTCTGTCTGTATCTGTCCATCCGTCGGACTATATCTGTCCATCCGTCTGTCTATATCTGTCCATCTGTCTGTCTGTATCTGTCCATCTGTCTGTCTATATCTGTCCATCTGTCCAACTTTATCTGTCCATCCGTCTGTCTGTATCTGTCCATCCGTCTGACTATATCTGTCCATCTGTCTGTATCTGTCCATCCATCTGACTATATCTGTACATCTGTCTGTATCTGTCCATCCATCTGTCTGTATCTGTACATCTGTCTGTCTGTATCTGTCCATCTGTCTATATCTGTACATCTGTCTATATCTGTACATCTGTCTGTATCTGTCCATCTGTCTATATCTGTACATCTGTCTATATCTGTACATCTGTCTGTATCTGTACATCTGTCTGTATCTGTACATCTGTCTGTCTGTATCTGTCCATCTGTCTGTCTGTATCTGTCCATCTGTCTATATCTGTACATCTGTCTATATCTGTACATCTGTCTGTATCTGTACATCTGTCTGTATCTGTACATCTGTCTGTCTGTATCTGTCCATCTGTCTGTCTGTATCTGTCCATCTGTCTGTCTGTATCTGTCCATCCGTCTGTCTGTATCTGTCCATCTGTCTGTCTGTATCTGTCCATCTGTCTGTCTGTATCTGTCCATCTGTCTGTCTATATCTGTCCATCTGTCTGTCTGTATCTGTCCATCTGTCTGTATCTGTACATCTGTCTGTCTGTATCTGTCCATCTGTCTGTCTGTATCTGTCCATCTGTCTGTCTGTATCTGTCCATCCGTCTGTCTGTATCTGTCCATCCGTCTGTCTGTATCTGTCCATCTGTCTGTCTGTATCTGTCCATCTGTCTGTCTGTATCTGTCCATCCGTCTGTCTGTATCTGTCCATCTGTCTGTCTGTATCTGTCCATCTGTCTGTCTGTATCTGTACATCTGTCTGTCTGTATCTGTCCATCTGTCTGTCTGTATCTGTCCATCTGTCTATATCTGTACATCTGTCTATATCTGTACATCTGTCTATATCTGTACATCTGTCTATATCTGTACATCTGTCTGTATCTGTACATCTGTCTGTATCTGTACATCTGTCTGTCTGTATCTGTCCATCTGTCTGTCTGTATCTGTCCATCTGTCTGTCTGTATCTGTCCATCCGTCTGTCTGTATCTGTCCATCTGTCTGTCTGTATCTGTCCATCTGTCTGTCTGTATCTGTCCATCTGTCTGTCTGTATCTGTCCATCTGTCTGTCTGTATCTGTCCATCTGTCTGTCTATATCTGTCCATCCGTCTGTCTGTATCTGTCCATCTGTCTGTCTGTATCTGTCCATCTGTCTGTCTGTATCTGTCCATCTGTCTGTCTGTATCTGTCCATCTGTCTATATCTGTACATCTGTCTATATCTGTACATCTGTCTGTATCTGTACATCTGTCTGTCTGTATCTGTCCATCTGTCTGTCTGTATCTGTCCATCTGTCTGTCTGTATCTGTCCATCTGTCTGTCTGTATCTGTCCATCTGTCTGTCTGTATCTGTCCATCTGTCTATATCTGTACATCTGTCTATATCTGTACATCTGTCTGTATCTGTACATCTGTCTGTATCTGTACATCTGTCTGTCTGTATCTGTCCATCCGTCTGTCTGTATCTGTCCATCTGTCTGTCTGTATCTGTCCATCTGTCTGTCTGTATCTGTCCATCTGTCTATATCTGTACATCTGTCTATATCTGTACATCTGTCTGTATCTGTCCATCTGTCTGTATCTGTCCATCTGTCTGTATCTGTCCATCTGTCTATATCTGTACATCTGTCTATATCTGTACATCTGTCTATATCTGTACATCTGTCTGTATCTGTACATCTGTCTGTATCTGTACATCTGTCTGTCTGTATCTGTCCATCTGTCTGTCTGTATCTGTCCATCTGTCTGTCTGTATCTGTCCATCCGTCTGTCTGTATCTGTCCATCTGTCTGTCTGTATCTGTCCATCTGTCTGTCTGTATCTGTCCATCTGTCTGTCTGTATCTGTCCATCTGTCTGTCTGTATCTGTCCATCTGTCTGTCTATATCTGTCCATCCGTCTGTCTGTATCTGTCCATCTGTCTGTCTGTATCTGTCCATCTGTCTGTCTGTATCTGTCCATCTGTCTGTCTGTATCTGTCCATCTGTCTATATCTGTACATCTGTCTATATCTGTACATCTGTCTGTATCTGTACATCTGTCTGTCTGTATCTGTCCATCTGTCTGTCTGTATCTGTCCATCCGTCTGTCTGTATCTGTCCATCCGTCTGTCTGTATCTGTCCATCTGTCTGTCTGTATCTGTCCATCTGTCTGTCTGTATCTGTCCATCTGTCTGTCTGTATCTGTCCATCCGTCTGTCTGTATCTGTCCATCTGTCTGTCTGTATCTGTCCATCTGTCTGTCTATCTGTCCATCTGTCTGTCTGTATCTGTCCATCTGTCTGTCTGTATCTGTCCATCTGTCTATATCTGTACATCTGTCTATATCTGTACATCTGTCTATATCTGTACATCTGTCTGTATCTGTACATCTGTCTGTATCTGTACATCTGTCTGTCTGTATCTGTCCATCCGTCTGTCTGTATCTGTCCATCTGTCTGTCTGTATCTGTCCATCTGTCTGTCTGTATCTGTCCATCTGTCTATATCTGTACATCTGTCTATATCTGTACATCTGTCTGTATCTGTACATCTGTCTGTATCTGTCCATCTGTCTGTATCTGTCCATCTGTCTGTATCTGTCCATCTGTCTATATCTGTACATCTGTCTATATCTGTACATCTGTCTGTATCTGTACATCTGTCTGTATCTGTACATCTGTCTATATCTGTACATCTGTCTATATCTGTACATCTGTCTGTATCTGTCCATCTGTCTGTATCTGTCCATCTGTCTATATCTGTACATCTGTCTATATCTGTACATCTGTCTGTATCTGTCCATCTGTCTATATCTGTACATCTGTCTATATCTGTACATCTGTCTATATCTGTACATCTGTCTGTATCTGTACATCTGTCTGTATCTGTACATCTGTCTGTCTGTATCTGTCCATCCGTCTGTCTGTATCTGTCCATCTGTCTGTCTGTATCTGTCCATCTGTCTGTCTGTATCTGTCCATCTGTCTATATCTGTACATCTGTCTATATCTGTACATCTGTCTGTATCTGTACATCTGTCTGTATCTGTCCATCTGTCTGTATCTGTCCATCTGTCTGTATCTGTCCATCTGTCTATATCTGTACATCTGTCTATATCTGTACATCTGTCTGTATCTGTCCATCTGTCTGTATCTGTCCATCTGTCTATATCTGTACATCTGTCTATATCTGTACATCTGTCTGTATCTGTCCATCTGTCTGTATCTGTCCATCTGTCTATATCTGTACATCTGTCTATATCTGTACATCTGTCTGTATCTGTACATCTGTCTGTATCTGTCCATCTGTCTGTCTGTATCTGTCCATCCGTCTGTCTGTATCTGTCCATCTGTCTGTCTGTATCTGTCCATCTGTCTGTCTGTATCTGTCCATCTGTCTGTCTGTATCTGTCCATCTGTCTGTCTGTATCTGTCCATCTGTCTATATCTGTACATCTGTCTGTATCTGTACATCTGTCTGTATCTGTACATCTGTCTGTATCTGTCCATCTGTCTGTATCTGTCCATCTGTCTGTATCTGTCCATCTGTCTATATCTGTACATCTGTCTATATCTGTACATCTGTCTGTATCTGTACATCTGTCTGTATCTGTCCATCTGTCTGTCTGTATCTGTCCATCCGTCTGTCTGTATCTGTCCATCTGTCTGTCTGTATCTGTCCATCTGTCTGTCTGTATCTGTCCATCTGTCTGTCTGTATCTGTCCATCCGTCTGTCTGTATCTGTCCATCCGTCTGTCTGTATCTGTCCATCTGTCTGTCTGTATCTGTCCATCTGTCTGTCTGTATCTGTCCATCTGTCTGTCTGTATCTGTCCATCTGTCTATATCTGTACATCTGTCTATATCTGTACATCTGTCTGTATCTGTACATCTGTCTGTATCTGTACATCTGTCTGTCTGTATCTGTCCATCTGTCTGTCTGTATCTGTCTGTCTGTATCTGTCCATCCGTCTGTCTGTATCTGTCCATCTGTCTGTCTGTATCTGTCCATCTGTCTGTCTGTATCTGTCCATCTGTCTGTCTGTATCTGTCCATCCGTCTGTCTGTATCTGTCCATCTGTCTGTCTGTATCTGTCCATCCATCTGACTATAGCTGTCCATCTGTCTATATCTGTCCGTCTGTCTGTATCTGTCCATCTGTCTGTCTGTATCTGTCCATCTGTCTGTCTGTATCTGTCCATCTGTCTATATCTGTACATCTGTCTGTATCTGTCCATCTGTCTGTCTGTATCTGTCCATCTGTCTGTCTGTATCTGTCCATCTGTCTGTCTGTATCTGTCCATCTGTCTGTCTGTATCTGTCCATCTGTCTGTCTGTATCTGTCCATCTGTCTGTCTGTATCTGTCCATCTGTCTGTCTGTATCTGTCCATCTGTCTGTCTGTATCTGTCCATCCATCTGACTATATCTGTCCATCTGTCTGTATCTGTACATCTGTCTGTATCTGTCCATCTGTCTGTATCTGTCCATCCGTCTGTCTGTATCTGTCCATCTGTCTGTCTGTATCTGTCTGTCTGTATCTGTCCATCTGTCTGTCTGTATCTGTCCATCTGTCTGTCCTGGTGAACTCCCGTATGCTGTAATGCTCCTGTCTGTCTGTCTGTAGGTCGTTCATTGGCAGAGTCCTCACATGCATGCGTATTTCCCTGCGCTCACTTCATGGCCGTCTCTGCTGGGAGACATGCTGGCAGATGCCATCAATTGCCTCGGCTTCACCTGGGTAAACACACACACACACACACACACACACACAACATGCACATATACATACAGAGCTGGGTAGATTACTTTCCATTGCTGATTCCAAATTACATGACAAAAATTGGGCTTGTAACATAATCCATTCAATTACACATTTTAGGTAATACAGTCAGACCAAATTTATTCAGACACCTTCAACATCTCTCACATTATCACAGTTTATTTGCTATAGTTTAGAAAATGGTAATAACAAGAACTCAGAGCTAAACTGTGTCAGAACAAATTCAACTTGATAATGTCATATAACTTTGATAGAAAGTTTTCTGTGTAATTATAGCCACCGGACTAGTGACTGGTCTTTGTGTGAATGTCCACTAACTATTTATTGCTATCGTGTAAATAATATGTAATCATGTAATCTATAAAAAGTAACTGTAGTCTGATTCAGAGTATTTCAAAATGTAATTTAATCTAATTACAAGTACTTATTTTTTGGGTAACACTTTTTATTTGAAGGTGTTCTTGTTACACGTTACATGTACTTATTATTATAATAACAATAAATTATGCATAATTACATGCAAGTAACCCTGAACCAAACAGTGCTTAAATGTATAATTACACTGTAACAAGGACAATTTAAATTAAAGTGTAACCATTTTTTGGAATCTGATTACATAATCCAGATTACATGTAATCAGTTGCTATCCAGCTCTGTATACACACACATGCACACACACAACACTCTCTATATCTGCCTTATGCGTCATGTTCAATAGTGTGTGTGTGTGTGTGTGTGTGTGTTCTGCAGGCCTCTAGTCCAGCGTGCACTGAGCTGGAGATGTGTGTGTTGGACTGGTTGTGTAAAGCACTCGGGTTGCCAGATCATTATTTACACCATCATCCACAGAGCAACGGAGGAGGAATCCTGCAGGTATAAAACACAACTCAACCACACAAAACTAGCGTTACTGACCACCCCATACTGACCCAGACGTCCCGGAGTCATTTCGTCCTGTGTGTCAAACTGACTGTTCCTGAGTCAGATCCACCGTAAACACTGTGACTAATGTGCAGCACATACAGTAAGTCTGCTTGCATGCTGATTCAAAACACACTTCGTAAACGAGCCCGAGTCGTCTCCATGTTCAGGTGTATTGTAGGTAATGTTGGGAAGGTTACTTTGGAAATATAACAGGTTACAGATTACAAGTTACCCTGTTTAAAATGTAAGAAGTAAAAAAGAAAAAAGAAAATGTAAGAAATAGTGTAACTATTTCAATTACTTTATTAAGGTAATGTAACTGATTACATTTGATTACATTTTGATTACTTTTCTAAAATTCTAATGAATGTTTTCAACTATTCATCATTTTCAAACATTTAAACTACGCAGGTTTAATCTTACAGTAGAACTCAACACTGATTACTGTCAGACTTTCAAAATCCTTCATCTCTTTAATTAAGATCGTATTAATTACATTTTAAAGCACAGCAGCACAAAATAAGACTTCATTACAAGATATAATTTTATAGCTATGATACTGTTTTTGAAATCAAATCTTTGCATAGTAATGACAGAAAACACTGATATCTAACAATGCCTTGGAAAAAAGTACATGCATAAACCCAAAGGAAATGAAACAGTTATGGAATAAGCATGTGTCCTAAACTCCTGAAACATTGGTGTCTCATATTTTAGAGCAGTCACTGCAATTTATGAAAGAAAATCTGAATTCGTGTGTGTGTGTGTGTGTGGGTGTGTGTGTGTGAATATTCATATGTAACCTTTGTAATCATTAACATTTTCATAAGTAACTGTAATTTAATTACACATTATCAGTAACTCTAACATATTACTGTTACATTTATTTTGTAATTATATTACGTAATTCCGTTACATGAAGTGGTGTTTTAACTGATATAACCTGGCTCTTATCTTCGTTACCCAGTCAGCTGCTGCTGAGTTTTGGTTGGGTGTCAGTGTGATGCTGTACAGTAGTGATGTCTGTAAATGGTTGTGTAGAGTACGGTCAGTGAGTGTACCCTGGTCGCTCTGCTCGCCGCGAGGAAGGATCGAATCCTGCAGATGAAGAGTGAGTTCACACACGCCGACACAGACGAGTCCGTGCTAAACGCCAGGCTGATCGTATACGCCTCAGACCAGGTGCTTCATCAGCAATCACACAACCTGCTCACATTCCTTTGATTTACACTCAGACCAGATTTATTCAGACATCTTCAGCATTTCTCACATTGTCACAGTTACTTTCGCTGTAGTTTAGAAAATAGTAATAAAATATGACAAGAACAAGAAGGCATGTTATGACTTCGGTTGAATAGCTGTCAGCTGTTAAATTTAAGAACACAATTAGATAATACCAATTTAGCTCAACCAATTACCAAGCAATGCTTCATTTAGTTCATTTTGTTCAGTCAGGTCGCGTTAGCAATTGGTCAAGTCAAGTCACCTTTATTTATATAGCACTTTTAATGATACAGACTGTGTCAAAGGAACTTTACAGCATCAAATAGGAAAATAGTGTGTCAATAATGTAAAATGGCTAGATTAAACACTCAATTTTCAGTTAAAGGCATTTCATTATTGAATTCAGTGATGTCATCATCCAGCTCAGTTCAGTTTAAATAGTGTCTGTGCAATCAAGTCGACGATATCCCTGGAAATTAAGTGTCCCCAACTAAGCAAGCCAGAGGAACCTAAACTCCATCGGTGACAGAATGGAGAAAAAAACCTTGGGAGAAACCAGGCTGAGTCAGGGCCAGATGAACCAGCAGTTTGTGTAGAGGACTCTGTTTTCCAAGGTCTTGTCCCGATGGCCATCTAGGAGACGAGGTCTTCACTGGGGATCAGTCTCTGGGGCTCATCTAGGTGTTCTGGTCTCCGCTGAGATTCAGGGCTGCAGAGGTCATCTCTAGGTGCTGATCTGGATACAGTCTGGATCTGGGTGTCTACGGTGATCTCGGAATAAGAAAGAAACAGACTAATATTAGCGCAGATGCCATTCTTCTTACAATATAACAAGTAAATCGGATGTTATGGGAAGTGTTCCCGGTTCCGGTTGATCTAATTAATGCAGCCTAACAATCCTTCAACGGATTTGAATAATAGAAATGTGATAGTGTGTTATGTGTAAGCCAGGTTAAAGAAATGTGTCTTTAATCTAGATTTAAACTGATAGAGAGTGTCTGCTTCCCGAACAGTGTTAGGTAGATTGTTCCAGAGTTTGGGAGCTAAATAGGAAAACAATCTCCCGTCCGCAGTTGATTTTGATATTCTAGGTATTATCAAATGGCCAGAGTTTTGAGATCGCAGCGGACGTGAAGGACTATATTGCGATAAGAGCTCACTCAAATACTGAGGAGCTAAGCCATTCAGGGCTTTTTAAGTAATTAACAAGATTTTAAAATCTATACGATGTTTAATAGGGAGCCAGTGCAGTGTTGACAGAACCGGGCTAATGTGGTCATACTTCCTGGTTCTAGTAAGAACTCTATTCAACTCTATTAGTTGGGGATACTTCATTTCCAGGGATATCGTCGACCTGATTGCAAAGACACTATTTAAACTGAACTGAGCTGGATGATGACATCACTGAATTCAATAATGAAATGCCTTTAACTGAAAATCTTTTTTTACATTATTGACATTTTACATTATTGACACACTATTTTCTTTTTTTGATATTGTGCAGTTGCTTTGACACAATTTACATTGTTAAAAGCGCTATATAAATAAAGGTGAATTAACTCTAGCTGCTGTATTTTGAACCATCTGGAGTTTATTAAGCACGCAGAACAACCACCCAATAAAGCATTACAATAATCTAACCTCGAGATCAGGAACACATGAATTAATGTTTCTGCATTTGACATTGAGAGCATAGGTCGTAATTTAGATATATTTTTGAGATGGAAAAATGCAGTTTTACAAATGCTAGAAACGTGGCTTTACAACGTGGTAGAAAAGTACGCCTAGTTTCCTAACTGATGACGAAGAATTGACAGAGGAGCCATCAAGTATTAGACAGTCATCTAAGTTATTACGTGTGGGAGTTTTAGGTCCGATAATTAACACCTGTTTTTTTCAGAATTTAGCAGTAAGAAGTACTCGTCATCCAGTTTTTTATATCGACTATGCATTCCGTTAGTTTCTCAATTTGGTGTATTTCACCGGGCCGCAAAGAAATATTGAGCTGAGTATCATCAGCATAACAGTGAAAGCTAACACCATGTCTCCTGATAATATCTCCCAAGGGTGACATGTAAAGCGTGAAAAGTAACGGCCCTAGTACTGAGCCTTGAGGTACTCCATACTGCAGTTGTGACTGATATGATACCTCTTCATTTACTGCTACGAATTGATGGCGGTCAGATAAGTACGATTTGAACCATGCTAATGCACTTCCTCTAATGCCAACAAAGTTTTCTAGTCTATTCAAGAGAATGTTGTGGTCGATAGTGTCGAATGCAGCGCTAAGATCCAGTAGCACTAATAGAGAGATACAACCACGATCAGATGATAAAAGCAGGTCGTTCGTAACTTTAATGAGAGCAGTCTCAGTACTATGATATGGTCTAAAACCTGACTGGAAATCCTCACAGATACCATTTTTCTCTAAGAAGTAATAAATAATAGTGACTTTTTAAAAATTTGAATAAAATGAAAACTAAAAGAATTTCAAATCACATGAGGCAATATGTTATTCACAATAGAACATAGATAACAAATAACATAACATAACAAATGTTTAAACTGAGAAATTTTACAATTCTATGCACAAAATGAGGTCATTTCAAATTTGATGCCTGCTACAGGTCTCAAAATAATTTTGACGGGGGCATGTTTACCATGGTGTAGCATCTCCTCTTCTTTTCAAAACAGTTTGAAGACGTCTGGGCATCGAGGTTATGAGTTTTGGTGTTGGAATTTGGTCCCATTCTTGCCTGATATAGGTTTTCAGCTGCTAAAGAGTTTGTGGTCGTCTTTGACGTATTTTTAATTTAATGACGTGCCAAATGTTCTCTATAGGTGAAAGATCTGGACTGCAGGCAGGCCAATTCAGCACCCGGACTCTTCTACTACGAAGCCATGCTGTTGTAATAGCTGCAGTATGTGATTTTGTCCTTCTGAAATACACAAGGCCTTCCCTGAAATACACGTCATCTGGAGGGGAGCATATGTTACTCTAAAACCTTTATATACCTTTCAGCATTCATAGTGCCTTCCAAAACGTGCAAGCTGCCCATACCGTATGCACCTATGCACCCCCATACCATTAGAGATGCTAGCTTTTGAACTGAATGCTGATAACATGATAACATGCTGGAAAGTCTCCCTCCTCTTTAGCCCGGAGGACACGGTGTCCGTGATTTCCAACAAGAATGTCAAATTTGGACTCGTCTGACCATAGAACACTTTTCCACTTTGAAACAGTCCATTTTAAATGAGCCTTGACCCACAGGACATGACGGCGCTTCTGGACCATGTTCACATATGGCTTTTTTTTAGCATGCAGATGGCACGGCGGATTGTGTTTACCGACAGTGGTTTCTGGAAGTATTCCTGGGCCCATTTAGTAATGTCAATGACAGAATCATGCCGATGAGCGGCCAGTGTCGTCTGAGGGCCCGAAGACCACAGGCATCCAACAAAGGTCTTCTGCCTTGTCCCTTACGCACAGAGATTTCTACAGTTTCTCTGAATCTTTTGATGATGTTATGCACTGTAGATGATGAGATTTGCAAAGTCTTTGCAATTTGATGTTGAGGAATGTTGTTTTTAAAGTGTTCCACAATCTTTTTACGCACTCTTTCACAGATTGGAGAGCCTCTGCCCATCTTTACTTCTGAGAGACTCTGTCTCTCTAAGACATCCCTTTTATAGCTAATCATGTTACAGACCTGATGTCATTAACTTGATTAGTTGCTAGATGTTCTCCCAGCTGAATCTTTTAAAAAATTCTTGCATTTTCAGCTCTTTGTTGCCCCCGTGCCAACTTTTTTGAAACCTGTAGCAGGCATCAAGTTTGAAATGAGCTCATCTAGTGGATGAAAGTGTAAAATTGATCTGTTCAACCCATCCAAAAATGTCCCAACATTTCCGGAATTCGGGTTGTAATTGTGAGGATACTACCTTTTCTATTATCTTTGACCGAAAATGGAGAATTGAGATCGGTCTGTAATTAACTAGATCTTTGGGGTCAAGTTGTGGTTTTTATAAAGTTGAAAGGCTTAATAACAGCCAATTTGAAGGTTTTGGGGACATATCCTAATGACAATGACGAATTAGTAATAGCCAAAAGTGGATCTATTACTTCTGGAAGCACCTCTTTTAGTAGTTTAGATGGAACAGGGTCTAACATACAGGTTGTTGGTTTAGATGATTTAAGTTTATACAATTTGTGACGAGTCGGCTGCCTCCCCCCTGTCCATCATCACCACCCCGTCCCTTATTCGCCGCCCTTCACCAGGCTCCCGACGGGAGTGGGTGTGTGAGAGAGAGGAGGGGCGCTGAAACAGCCAGGGCTGGCGGCGTGTGATGGAGCCTCATCACCGCCGCCGTTTAAACTCCGAGCGCGCCTCTCCTCGGGAGACCGGTCTCTTCCCCGTGCATGCACGCTGGTGTCCTCGTGGGTCCAGGAAAGGGAGCGTAGAGGGAATTACCTGCCGCCACCAGAGACGCGAGCGGCCGGACCCGCAGTCCGGCCGACACTGCACCCGCGATACGGCCGTCGGGCAAGGACGCCGGGCCGTGGAATCCCGTCGAGCACCCGGGGATGAAGGAGTTGGACGAAGCCGCCACAGAAGCCGCCGTCACCCGCGCCCCGGGACCTCCAGACGGGAGCGCGTGCGGCCGCCGGACTCCGCCCCTTACCTGGACCCTTCCCTCCTGAACACTGCCCTCCTTCACGAGCCCCGCAGCACAACGAGGACACCAGATCCCTGTTTATTTTGGACACTTTTCCCCCTTTGGACACTTTATTTTAAATATTGTTTAATAAAAACCTCTCCGAGGCTTGACGCCACGCCCACTGTGTCTGTCGTTGGCTCCTCCCGCCACAAATTCTTCCTCTCCTATAGTAGAGAATGAGTGGAATTGTTCCTCAGGGGATCTATAGTGCACTATCTGATGCGATACTGTAGCTGACGGCTGCATGGTTACAATTTTATCTCTGATAATATCGATCTTGGAAGTAAAATAGTTCATAAAGTCATTACTGCTGTGCTGTTGGGAAATGTCAACACCTGTTGATGCTTCATTTTTTTAGTTAATTTAGCCACTGTATTGAATAAATACCTAGGGTTATGTTTGAATTACAATTAAAGAAAAAACACTTAAGCAAAATACTTTTTGGTCCCAAATTTTTATCAATTTTACTGGTAGTCCACTGTATGAAGAATTTTTGGGTATAATATGTCTTATACGCAGTTTATTTTATTTTGCTATCCTCACTTACATAAATGAACTATAGTGTCCTGCACCCACTAGTAAAAAAATATCAAAAAATTATATCTGGCATCTGAATAAGTTTTGGTTTGACTGTATGATGATGATTTATCATCTGTTGTTTCTGAATTATTGTTGTGGCTCCTCATGAAGATGTGTTTGTGCTGTAGGCTCATTCGTCTGTGGAGAAGGCCGGTCTGATCTCTCTGGTGAAGATCAGATTCCTGGAGACGGACAAGGCGTTTTCTCTGCGAGGAGAAACTCTACAGCGCGCCATCGAGGAGGACCGTAGAAGAGGATTCGTGCCTGTGATGGTGAATGAGCCTCAGATAATCAGCCGTTTAGTTCGTTACTGTGCTACCATGTGACTGAGTGTGTGTGTGTGTCCCCTGCAGCTGTGTGCGACGCTCGGCTCCACCGGTGTGTGTTCGTTTGACCGTCTGGATGAGCTCGGCCCCATCTGTGAGTGTCATGAGTCACTAAAGAGCCATGGAACTCTTCTGAAAAAGCACCACTTCTGTAGATTCTCTTGCATTTAAGAACTCTACTGCTGCTCTGTGTGACGCAGGATCCAAAGACCAAACACTGCTTCCGAAATGTGTCTCATTTTTACCATGATTGATTGTGTGTGTGTGTGTGTGTGTGTCTGTGTGTGTGTGTGTGTGTATCTGTGTGTGTATATGTGTCTGTGTCTGTGTGTGTGTGCGTGTGTGTGTGTGTGTGTATCTGTGTGTGTGTGTGTGTGTGTGTGTGTGTGTGTGTGTGTGTGTGTGTGTGTGTATATGTGTGTGTGTGTGTATCTGTGTGTGTGTGTGTGTGTATATGTGTGTGTGTGTGTATCTGTGTGTGTATATGTGTCTGTGTCTGTGTGTGTGCGTGTGTGTGTGTGTGTATCTGTGTGTGTGTGTATCTGTGTGTGTGTGTGTGTGTATATGTGTGTGTGTGTGTGTGTATCTGTGTGTGTATATGTGTCTGTGTCTGTGTGTGTGTGTGTGTATATGTGTGTGTGTGTGTATCTGTGTGTGTATATGTGTCTGTGTCTGTGTGTGTGTGTGTGTATCTGTGTGTGTGTGTATCTGTGTGTGTGTGTATCTGTGTGTGTGTGTGTGTGTGTGTGTAGGTGAGCGTGAGGGTCTCTGGCTGCATGTGGATGCGGCGTATGCAGGTTCTGCTCTGCTGTGTCCTGAACTGCGCTATTTTCTAAACGGAATTGAGTTTGCTGATTCATTCGTCTTCAACCCCTCCAAGTGGATGATGGTCCATTTCGACTGTACGGCATTCTGGTGAGAGACACTTTATTTTCCCGTTGGAAATTATAGACCACAAGGAGGAATTTACACATAATCTCTTATGTTCACCAAGACTGCACTTATTTGAAGCAGAAATCTACTGTAACGTTATAAATGTCTTTACTGTCACTTTTAATGCATCCTTGAGTAATAAGTTTCTTTTCCACTATTAGTTTCTTTTTGAGCATTAATGAATCTGATGAGTTCAGCGTTTGTTTGAACTGCAGGGTGAAGAATAAGATGAAGCTCCAGCAGACGTTCACCGTCGACCCGCTTTACCTGAGACACGAGAACTCAGACGCCACCGACTTCATGGTAGAGTCACGTTACTCTGGTTAGAATGTGTTTATCTGTTTGTTTCCCTGCTGTTTGCTGATCAGCGCTCATCTCTCGCAGCACTGGCAGATCTCTCTGAGCCGCCGCTTTCGCTCTCTGAAGCTGTGGTTTGTGATGCGCTCCTTCGGTCTGAAGAACCTGCAGGCTCACATTCGACACGTGAGGAATATAACCTTTACACACTTAATAAATAATCACATCATCCTGTGTGTCTCATGAAACTCCAGCAGAAGTCATTTCTTAAATCACTGTAAGGCAAATAGTAGCATTGAACTCAGCGTGTCAGTTGATGTTCGATCGGTTTCATGAAGAGTCAAAGCTAATGCTGCTGTTTCCTGTCTGTGATGATGCGTTTCCTGTGATGTCAGAGCGTGGAGATGGCGAAGCTGTTCGAGTCTCTGGTCAGAAAAGACACAAACTTCCAGATCCCAGCGCAGCGGCACCTCGGTCTGGTCGTCTTCTGCTTACGAGTAACTAATCTAATGTCACCATACTCACGTGAAATCATCAGAATAACACAATAAACACTTGTTTATAGATTATTGATCAGGTGTCTCATAAAACCCCCTGCGGTGATATGAGAGGACGACATATGACACGGTTTCTGAATGATGCCTTATTCATGTGCTGCGTTCGTCCTCAGTGTTTCTGACTAGTTTTCAAGTGCAGATATCGAAAAAATTCTTAAATTAAGATACATTTACTTCAGATGCACAGTAATATGAGATATGATGACTGGTTTATTGAGAAACGGATGGAAGTGAAGTGGAATTAAGTGAGTTTATTTCCAAGTGAAAGTTAATTTTTCTGAGCCCATTGACAGATATTTGTTATTGTTTTAAATATAAACTCACTTAATTTTCAAGGCTTCATATCTTGTGTCATGATGCATCTGAAGTAAATATATATTGATTTAAAGGAGTCATATATGATGTGATTTCAAGTTTTCTTTTCTCTTTGGAGTATTTAAGCTGCTTGTGCATATATAAGATCTATAAAGTTGCAAAGACTAAAGTCTCAAACCCAAAGAGATATTCTTTATAAAAGTTAAGACTCGTCCACGTCTTCCTAAAACGCCTCAGTCAAACACGCCCCACACGTCTACGTCACGGTGTGGGAAGATTTGCAGAACACCTCACAAATGTTTACGCAAAGAAGGCGTAACTTTTATTCTCACTGTAGTATTGTTGTCGTGGAGATGCTGTGAGTTTCCAAATTTTTAGACTTTGTACTGGTTGAGCATGTCATATTTTGCGGTGCTCTTGTACACAGTTACATCCTTAGATACACCTTTTCTACCTTATTTACCCCTAAAGTGTGCGACTTGTTGTTGACATTCACATTTGATCACATATTCACTTTATTTTGATAGTCCACTTCAGACATTCTACTATCAGTAAATAACTTTGCAACTACATGTCAACTAGCAGTCATTAGAGTATTAGTAGACTGTCTGCTTGATATCTGCTAACACTTAACATACAACATACTGACTATGAGAAACTTTGCAAGTATTTGTCAACTTATTCTACTAACCCTAACCCTAACAGTCTACTCTGAGAGTTAGTAAACATGTAGTTGCAAATTAATGAGAATTAGTTGATATGTAGTAGAATGTCTAAAGTGGACTATCAAAATAAAGTGTTACCAAATACTGCTGCTTTATATCCACACCAGTCACACCACACGCTCCATCTGTCCTCAGGCTGGAAACGGAGCGACGCGGGAGTTACTGCGCAAACTGACTAAATCAGGGCAGATGTTTCTGATTCCAGCTGCCATCGGGAACAAACTCATCATCCGTTTCACTGTGACGTCTCAGTTCACGAGCGCTCAAGACATCCAGAGAGACTGGAGCCTGATCTGGCAGACGGCCAGAGAGGTGCTACGCTCCTGTGCTCTCTTGCGCCAGCCCAACGTGCTCTCAGATGAGGAGAGCGAGGACGAGCTGAGCCGCATGCGTCTGGAGCCCATGATCGACGAGCGTCTGGTGCGGCAGGGCCAGAGGCGGGCCACTCGCTCGCTGAGCTGCAGCGCCGAGCTCCCGCCCCAGAGAGTGCAGAGAGACGCCCCGCTGGAGCAGATCCCCGAGCGGCCCGCACGGGAGCACCGAGCGCAGAAGAGGCTGCTGAAGTTCCACAGTGTGCCCAGTCTGTCCCAGGTGTGGGCGCAGTGCGGCATGCAGCAGCTCTACCAGCCCTTCAGACGAGGATGGGTCACCAGCAGAGCCAGCTGTTTCAACTGCTTCCCTCTGGAGACCAGCCCGCTGCCCACCAAATAACACACACTCACTGACACACACACACCCGCATGCACATACACAAACTCACACTCTTGTGTACTTGTGCATACACATACACACACTCACTCTTATTCACACACTTTCATACATGCATACTCTTGTACACTCACACGCACACACACACACACTCACAGACACCCTCGAGCACTCACACACAAACTCACACACTCACAACACACACATCACACACTCACGCACACACTCTTGTGTACCTGTGCACACACACACACTCACTTTTATGCACACACACACACACACACTCATGCACAGTCGACAGGCACACACGCACTCACTCATGCACACTCTCGCACATGCACACGCACACACACACTCATGCACACTCTCGCACATGCACACACACACACACACTCTCGCACATGCACACACACACACACACACACAGCTGTAGAACAGTTTCTCCAGGACTCAAGCTTCAGGATGTTTTCAGACGGGCAGGTCAGTGCAGCATTGGCACTCATTACTGTACCTGTGACTATTAAGGGACATCAGAGAATGTGTTGTTAAATGACTGAAACACTGAATCTCAGGGGAAGTTTAAGTGAAAATTTTAGGATGACAAAAGGTTTGGTAATCCTTGATGTAGAGAAAAATATTTCATGCCTGTGAAGTTATAAAACATTTAAATTTTTGTAGCAGATCTTCATGTGCTTATGATAATAAAAGCTTCTGGTCTATGACTGAAATGACTGATCATCAGTTCTGTACATGTGTGAGATGATATAATTGTGAAGAAGAGAAACATCATGAACAACATCTTCCTCTTTCTTCACGTGTGTTCAAAGCATCCCATAATGCACCTGATGAAATAATGACTGTCCAGAGCTGGAATCTGGTCCTTTTAAACAATTTAATTTACCCAAATATGATGATCCCCTTCATAAATGATAAAGGTGGCTTTATATTTTCATGTATACAGATACATTTATACTGTATATTAAAAGTTGCGATGATATAAAGAAGTGTGACGTTATAAAAACATGTTTTCTAAATTAAAAAGTTCTTTGTGATTATACAAAGTAAAAAAAATATTTTAAAATTGTCTGGAAAATAATTTAATTGTATTAGTGTACCATTGATTTATTTAAAATCTTTTTTTGACTGAATACTAGAAATAATATTAAGTTTGAGTAATATTGGATTTCATTCATGTTGGATCTTTTCCAGACATCTAGTTGTGTTGTTTCAGGGTGTGATATTATGTATTAAATGTATTAAAATCGCCAGCTTATCTTTGACCTGTTTGAAGGTCCCCGTCACGTCCAGCTCGTCCTGCGGAGGAATAAACCACAGTCAGACGGGCTTCAGAACACACTGATGTCAAAACATACAAACACTGAAACTGAATGGAGTTCTGTTAGCCATAATAGTGCTGTGTGTGTGTTTAGTATATCATCAGCACGAGTCCATAGATGTGCTTCCACAACTATACAATTCCATTCATTGTCACAGCTGAACTGACTCCTGTAGGCTTCGTTCGTGTGTGTGTGTGTGTGTGTGTCAGTGAGTGAGTGAGTGAGTGTGTGTGTGTGTGTGTGTGTGTGTTTTATTTTTTGAGTTTGGAAAGGGTTCAAAAAACACAAAATTGCTGAAAACCCACAGAATTTGTGGGACCTGAAGGATTTTTCTGAAGATCAGCAGGCAGTTTAACTGTTCAGGACAAACAAGGGACTCATGAACAACTATCACCAAATAAAAAACACAACTGTGGATCATTCAGATAACAACAGAGTATTAAGAATCAAGGGGATGTAAACTTTTATAAATTATTTTCTCTTGTGGACTATATGTCAATGTCTTTTATGTGAAATATCTTATTCAGGTCAGTACTAAATAAAAAATAACATGCATTTTGTATGATCTCTCTTATTTTGGTAAAATAATTAAAATTTTGCAGATTCAAGGGGGATGTAAACTGTGATGTCAGTGATGTTACATGTAAAAAACAACATTCAGAACAAAAGTGGATTGAGCAAACCTGGAACTCGAACTCTGTAAATGTTGGCCTCTTCGACAAAGTCAAGCATGCTGATGATGTCAGAGACTTCAGTGGTGGCCACATTCTCTCCTTTCCACCTGCACAGATTCACATCAACATCAGCCTTCACCAATCACTTCACAGATTCACATCAGCCTCCACCAATCACCTCGCAAATTCACATCAGCCTCCACCAATCACCTCACAGATTCACTTCAGCCTCCATCAATCACATCAGACTCCACCAATCACCTCGCAGATTCACATCAGCCTCCACCAATCACCTCGCAGATTCACATCAGCCTCCACCAATCACTTCGCAGATTCACATCAGCCTCCACCAATCACCTCGCAGATTCACTTCAGCCTCCACCAATCACCTTGCAGATTCACATCAGCCTCCACCAATCACCTCACAGATTCACTTCAGCCTCCATCAATCACATTAGACTCCACCAATCATCTCGCAGATTCACATCAGCCTCCACCAATCACCTCGCAGATTCACATCAGCCTCCACCAATCGCCTCGCAGATTCACTTCAGCCTCCATCAATCACCTCGCAGATTCACATCAGCCTCCACCAATCACCTCGCAGATTCACATCAGCCTCCACCAATCACCTTGCAGATTCACATCAGCCTCCACCAATCACCTCACAGATTCACTTCAGCCTCCATCAATCACATCAGCCTCCACCAATCACCTTGCAGATTCACATCAGCCTCCACCAATCACCTCGCAGATTCACATCAGCCTCCACCAATCACCTCACAGATTCACTTCAGCCTCCATCAATCACCTCGCAGATTCACCTCAGCCTCCACCAATCACCTCGCAGATTCACCTCAGCCTCCACCAATCACCTCGCAGATTCACATCAGCCTCCACCAATCACCTCACAGATTCACTTCAGCCTCCATCAATCACCTCGCAGATTCACCTCAGCCTCCACCAATCACCTCGCAGATTCACATCAGCCTCCACCAATCACCTCGCAGATTCACCTCAGCCTCCACCAATCACCTCGCAGATTCACATCAGCCTCCACCAATCACATCGCAGATTCACATCAGCCTCCATCAATCACCTCACAGATTCACATCAGCCTCCATCAATCACCTCGCAGATTCACCTCAGCCTCCATCAATCACATCAGACTCCACCAATCACCTCGCAGATTCACATCAGCCTCCACCAATCACCTCGCAGATTCACATCAGCCTCCACCAATCACCTCGCAGATTCACATCAGCCTCCACCAATCACTCCATCAATGTCTTTTATGTGAAATATCTTATTCAGGTCAGTACTAAATAAAAAATAACATGCATTTTGTATGATCTCTCTTATTTTGGTAAAATAATTAAAATTTTGCAGATTCAAGGGGGATGTAAACTGTGATGTCAGTGATGTTACATGTAAAAAACAACATTCAGAACAAAAGTGGATTGAGCAAACCTGGAACTCGAACTCCGTAAATGTTGGCCTCTTCGACAAAGTCAAGCATGCTGATGATGTCAGAGACTTCAGTGGTGGCCACATTCTCTCCTTTACACCTGCACAGATTCACATCAACATCAGCCTTCACCAATCACTTCACAGATTCACATCAGCCTCCACCAATCACCTCGCAAATTCACATCAGCCTCCACCAATCGCCTCGCAGATTCACATCAGCCTCCACCAATCACCTCACAGATTCACTTCAGCCTCCATCAATCACATCAGACTCCACCAATCACCTCGCAGATTCACATCAGCCTCCACCAATCACCTCGCAGATTCACATCAGCCTCCACCAATCACCTCGCAGATTCACTTCAGCCTCCACCAATCACCTTGCAGATTCACATCAGCCTCCACCAATCACCTCACAGATTCACTTCAGCCTCCATCAATCACATTAGACTCCACCAATCATCTCGCAGATTCACATCAGCCTCCACCAATCACCTCGCAGATTCACATCAGCCTCCACCAATCGCCTCGCAGATTCACTTCAGCCTCCATCAATCACCTCGCAGATTCACATCAGCCTCCACCAATCACCTCGCAGATTCACATCAGCCTCCATCAATCACCTTGCAGATTCACATCAGCCTCCACCAATCACCTCACAGATTCACTTCAGTCTCCATCAATCACATCAGCCTCCACCAATTACCTCGCAGATTCACATCAGCCTCCACCAATCACCTCGCAGATTCACTTCAGCCTCCACCAATCACCTCGCAGATTCACATCAGCCTCCACCAATCACCTCGCAGATTCACATCAGCCTCCACCTATCACCTCGCAGATTTACATCAGCCTCCACCAATCACCTCGCAGATTCACATCAGCCTCCACCAATCACCTCACAGATTCACTTCAGCCTCCATCAATCACATCAGACTCCACCAATCACCTCGCAGATTCACATCAGCCTCCACCAATCACCTCGCAGATTCACATCAGCCTCCACCAATCACCTCGCAGATTCACTTCAGCCTCCACCAATCACCTTGCAGATTCACATCAGCCTCCACCAATCACCTCACAGATTCACTTCAGCCTCCATCAATCACATTAGACTCCACCAATCATCTCGCAGATTCACATCAGCCTCCACCAATCACCTCGCAGATTCACATCAGCCTCCACCAATCGCCTCGCAGATTCACTTCAGCCTCCATCAATCACCTCGCAGATTCACATCAGCCTCCACCAATCACCTCGCAGATTCACATCAGCCTCCATCAATCACCTTGCAGATTCACATCAGCCTCCACCAATCACCTCACAGATTCACATCAGCCTCCACCAATCACCTCGCAGATTCACATCAACCTCCACCAATCGCCTCGCAGATTCACATCAGCCTCCACCAATTACCTCGCAGATTAACATCAGCCTCCACCAATCACCTCGCAGATTCACTTCAGCCTCCACCAATCACCTCGCAGATTCACATCAGCCTCCACCAATCACCTCGCAGATTCACATCAGCCTCCACCTATCACCTCGCAGATTTACATCAGCCTCCACCAATCACCTCGCAGATTCACATCAGCCTCCACCA
This sequence comes from Barbus barbus, assembly GCF_936440315.1. Taxonomy (NCBI): domain Eukaryota; kingdom Metazoa; phylum Chordata; class Actinopteri; order Cypriniformes; family Cyprinidae; genus Barbus; species Barbus barbus. Next base: position 31,215,666 of record NC_136750.1, read on the forward strand.
ATCACCTCGCAGATTCACATCAGCCTCCACCAATCACCTCGCAGATTCACATTAGCCTCCACCAATCACCTCGCAGATTCACCTCAGCCTCCATCAATCACATCAGACTCCACCAATCACCTCGCAGATTCACCTCAGCCTCCATCAATCACATCAGCCTCCATCAATCACCTCGCTGATTCACTTCAGCCTCCATCAATCACCTCACAGATTCACATCAACCTCCACCAATCACCTCGCAGAACCAATCACCTCGCAGATTCACATCAGCCCCCATCAATCACCTCGCAGATTCACATCAGCCTCCATCAATCACCTCGCAGATTCACATCAGCCTCCATCAATCACCTCGCAGATTCACATCAGCCTCCATCAATCACCTCGCAGATTCACATCAGCCTCCATCAATCACCTCGCAGATTCACATCAGCCTCCATCAATCACCTCGCAGATTCACCTCAGACTCATCTGATTCTCTGACAGCATGATGTTAAGGAAATACCTGAATGTGTCTCCCACTCGATCCTGGAAGTAGATGAAGTTGTCATGATCTCGATCCTCAGCAGATCACCGCTGTTGAAATAAACATCGCCACGCATCGCCTAGGCGTTTTAGGAAGACATGGACGAGTCTTAACTTTTATAAAGAATATCTCTTTGGGTTTGAGACTTTAGTCTTGGCAATTTTACAGATCTTATATATGCACAAGCAGCTTAAAATACTCCAAAGAGAAAAGAAAACTTGAAATCGCATCATATGACCCCTTTAAGCACTTGTGCTGGAATTTCCAGTTCAATGCACCACGAATGGAATAAAACGTGATCTCCTCGTGACGTGATGCATTCAGATCGCTTTCACTGCTGTATTTCAAGGCCAGCAGCTATTCCGAGATCAGCGCCCGCCCTTAACAGACGCTCTGATTTGCCGACGGCTCCGTCACATGAGCTCATGTGCTCTTCAGGATCCGGTTTCAATGACCAAAGTAAGAATATTCACAATTTACCTACGAAACCTCAATGGCCAGAAAATAAACTGGAAATCTGATCTCAAACAAGAGAGTGACTCTAGTGAAGAGAGCGAGTGACATGCCGGCTCCTCCGGATAGTTAGTGCTATTTAAAAGAGCCAGCTGTGCTGGGATCAGTTGTCAGAGAGTAACAGCCGTACAACACACACGCACACACACACACACACACACACACACACAATCTCACGCACACACACACACACACACTCTCTCTCACACACACACACACACAATCTCACGCACACACACACACACTCTCTCTCTCACACACACACACACACACACACACACATGTTGGTTTTTGTGGTTTATGGGGACTCTCCATAGGCGTAATGGTTTTTATACTGAACAAACTGTGTGTGCTATTGCCCTACACCAACCCTACACCTAAACTTAGCCCTCACAGGAGACTTTGTGCATTTTTAGATTTTCAAAAAAACACCATTTAGTAATGTTTTTTAAGCCTTTTGAATTACGGGGACATAGGCAGTGTCCTCATAAACCACCTTCATATTGTAATACCTCTGTCATACCCATGTCATTATACAAATTTGTGTCCTCATAAACCACATAAACACACACACACACTCTCTCACATACACACTCACACACACTCTCTCTCACACACACACACACACACGGCCTCAGTGACCGCGCTGAGCAGCCAACTCTCTAAATCTGCTCAGTGTTTGAGTCAGCTGACATAAACACAACTGTAAACTAGTGTACTCCATATTAATAACCTACTATACTCTGATGTAAACTAACACTCACTGTAGCTGCTTCGGTTTGGTGATGATGTGATGATCTGTACCTGTGGTGTGTTGCACAAGTAGCGCAGAACCTGAATAAATATAGGATAAATGTACTGAATCACCATCACACCATGAGCCCGACACTCGTCCCAGAACTGAGACGCAGAGAACCTGGGCGTAAAATTATAGTTGAACCTGAAAATGAGAGAAACTGAGATTATTCTGATCCATAACAGGACTGTGTGTGTGAACAGCAGTAAGAGAATATGACATGAAGATCTGTGTGTGCGTTTGTGGACTGACTCTACCTTTAATGTGGTAATGGCGCAGTGGATAAGACACATGCCTTTGGTGTGAGAGACCCGGGTTCGAATCCACTGTGAGACACCAATGTGTCCCTGAGCAAGACACTTAACCCCTAGTTGCTCCAGAGGCGTGCGACCTCTGACATATATAGCAATTGTAAGTCGCTTTGGATAAAAGCGTCAGCTAAATGAATAAATGTAAATGTTTAACCCGGTTAAAGAGGAACATTCGAGTGAATTTTTTGCAGCTTTACAGTCACACACAAAGAGCTCTTTCACAGAGAGAGTGAGGAAATAATGCACTGAGCTCCTGATCACAGTCATGAAGCACTCACACACACACACACACACATATACACTCTCGCTCTCTCTCTCTCTCTCTCTCTCACTCACTCACACACACAGATACTCTCTCTCTCTCTCTCTCTCTCACTCACTCACACACACATATATACACTCTCGCTCTCTCTCTCTCTCTCTCACTCACTCACACACACAGATACTCTCTCTCTCTCTCTCTCTCTCACTCACACACACACACACACACAGATACTCTCTCTCTCTCACACACACACAGCACAGCACAGCGAGAGCAGCGAGGAGACGCATTTGATTGATCACTGCTGCTTTAGGAAGACCTGAAACACACACACACCAAACAGAGGTTTACTAAACCCTTCACACTCCTTCATATTCCAGCCTCCGCTTTCACTGCATATCAGGAGATAAAAAACACATCAAATACTTTTGATTCATCCTTCAGTTTGAAAACAAATAACTGTTCTGTGTGTTTCAAAGCGAGGGGCGTCAACATTAGGCCTACTTTCTCTCAAGATAAAATACTTGAAACTTGAGAAAAAAATTATTGAAAAAACTATATAAACATAAAACAATCAAAAACAAAATTACTACTACTTTAACATTAAAATGAAAACTGAAAATCCAGCAATAATATCTAATTGAAAGTATGACTGAAACTGTAAAATTATCTCAGTGTTGTACACCTGTGGTTCCAGACGTGTAGATGTAGATGGCCGGCGATGTGAAGGACATGTTCGCTCTGAGTGTCTGAGGATTCCTGCACTATGAGGTGTGTGTGTATGGGGTGTGATTTGTGCACTTTTTGCGATCGCGAAGCAAACTGAGAAGTGAACTAACGTGTATACGCTCGCCAGGCGTCTGGCCAAAATCCCATAGTAATCAGGCGTCAGACGTAAGATATGAGACGTTAGACGTCACGGTCACGTGTTGGAGCTGCGCTCAAAGTGCGCGGCGACGGAGCTGAGAAAGGATTTTTTTTACTTTGAGTCTGGATAACGTACGTGTGGATAAACGTCTGGATAACGTACGTGTGGATAAACGCCTGGATAACGTACGTATGGATAAACGCCTGGATAACGTACGTGTGGATAAACGCCTGGATAACGTACGTATGGATAAACGCCTGGATAACGTACGTATGGATAAACGCCGGGATAACGTACGTGTGGATAAACGCCTGGATAACGTACGTGTGGATAAACATCTGGATAACGTACGTGTGGATAAACATCTGGATAACGTACGTGTGGATAAACGCCTGGATAACGTACGTGTGGATAAACGCCTGGATAACGTACGTGTGGATAAACGTCTGGATAACGTACGTGTGGATAAACATCTGGATAACGTACGTGTGGATAAACATCTGGATAACGTACGTGTGGATAAACGCCTGGATAACGTACGTGTGGATAAACGCCTGGATAACGTACGTGTGGATAAACGTCTGGATAACGTACGTGTGGATAAACATCTGGATAACGTACGTGTGGATAAACGTCTGGATAACGTACGTGTGGATAAACGCCTGGATAACGTACGTGTGGATAAACGCCTGGATAACGTACGTGTGGATAAACGTCTGGATAACGTACGTGTGGATAAACGTCTGGATAACGTACGTGTGGATAAACGTCTGGATAACGTACGTGTGGATAAACGTCTGGATAACGTTCGTGTGGATAAACGTCTGGATAACGTACGTGTGGATAAACGCCTGGATAACGTACGTGTGGATAAACGTCTGGATAACGTTCGTGTGGATAAACGTCTGGATAACGTACGTGTGGATAAACGTCTGGATAACGTTCGTGTGGATAAACGTCTGGATAACGTACGTGTGGATAAACGTCTGGATAACGTACGTGTGGATAAACGCCTGGATAACGTACGTGTGGATAAACGTCTGGATAACGTTCGTGTGGATAAACGTCTGGATAACGTACGTGTGGATAAACGCCTGGATAACGTACGTGTGGATAAACGTCTGGATAAACGTACGTGTGGATAAACGCCTGGATAACGTACGTGTGGATAAACGCCTGGATAACGTACGTGTGGATAAACGTCTGGATAACGTACGTGTGGATAAACATCTGGATAACGTACGTGTGGATAAACATCTGGATAACGTACGTGTGGATAAACATCTGGATAACGTACGTGTGGATAAACATCTGGATAACGTACGTGTGGATAAACATCTGGATAACGTACGTATGGATAAACGTCTGGATAACGTACGTGTGGATAAACATCTGGATAACGTACGTATGGATAAACGCCTGGATAACGTACGTGTGGATAAACGTCTGGATAACGTACGTGTGGATAAACATCTGGATAACGTACGTATGGATAAACGCCTGGATAACGTACGTGTGGATAAACATCTGGATAACGTACGTGTGGATAAACATCTGGATAACGTACGTGTGGATAAACATCTGGATAACGTACGTATGGATAAACGTCTGGATAACGTACGTGTGGATAAACGCCTGGATAACGTACGTATGGATAAACGCCTGGATAACGTACGTGTGGATAAACGCCTGGATAACGTACGTGTGGATAAACGTCTGGATAACGTACGTGTGGATAAACATCTGGATAACGTACGTGTGGATAAACGCCTGGATAACGTACGTGTGGATAAACATCTGGATAACGTACGTGTGGATAAACGCCTGGATAACGTACGTGTGGATAAACGTCTGGATAACGTACGTGTGGATAAACGCCTGGATAACGTACGTGTGGATAAACGTCTGGATAACGTACGTGTGGATAAACGTCTGGATAACGTACGTGTGGATAAACGTCTGGATAAACGCCTGGATAACGTACGTGTGGATAAATGCCTGGATAACGTACGTGTGGATAAACGCCTGGATAACGTACGTGTGGATAAACGCCTGGATAACGTACGTGTGGATAAACACCTGGATAACGTACGTGTGGATAAACACCTGGATAACGTACGTGTGGATAAACGCCTGGATAACGTACGTGTGGATAAACGTCTGGATAACGTACGTGTGGATAAACATCTGGATAACGTACGTGTGGATAAACATCTGGATAACGTACGTGTGGATAAACGCCTGGATAACGTACGTGTGGATAAACATCTGGATAACGTACGTGTGGATAAACGCCTGGATAACGTACGTGTGGATAAACGTCTGGATAACGTACGTGTGGATAAACGCCTGGATAACGTACGTGTGGATAAACGTCTGGATAACGTACGTGTGGATAAACGTCTGGATAACGTACGTGTGGATAAACGTCTGGATAAACGCCTGGATAACGTACGTGTGGATAAATGCCTGGATAACGTACGTGTGGATAAACGCCTGGATAACGTACGTGTGGATAAACGCCTGGATAACGTACGTGTGGATAAACACCTGGATAACGTACGTGTGGATAAACACCTGGATAACGTACGTGTGGATAAACGCCTGGATAACGTACGTGTGGATAAACGTCTGGATAACGTACGTGTGGATAAACATCTGGATAACGTACGTGTGGATAAACACCTGGATAACGTACGTGTGGATAAACGTCTGGATAACGTACGTGTGGATAAACGCCTGGATAACGTACGTGTGGATAAACGCCTGGATAACGTACGTGTGGATAAACGCCTGGATAACGTACGTGTGGATAAACGCCTGGATAACGTACGTGTGGATAAACGCCTGGATAACGTACGTGTGGATAAACGTCTGGATAACGTACGTGTGGATAAACGCCTGGATAACGTACGTGTGGATAAACGTCTGGATAACGTACGTGTGGATAAACGTCTGGATAACGTACGTGTGGATAAACGTCTGGATAAACGCCTGGATAACGTACGTGTGGATAAACGTCTGGATAACGTACGTGTGGATAAACACCTGGATAACGTACGTGTGGATAAACGTCTGGATAACGTACGTGTGGATAAACGCCTGGATAACGTACGTGTGGATAAACGTCTGGATAACGTACGTGTGGATAAACGTCTGGATAACGTACGTGTGGATAAACGTCTGGATAAACGCCTGGATAACGTACGTGTGGATAAACGTCTGGATAACGTACGTCTGGATAAACGCCTGGATAACGTACGTGTGGATAAACGTCTGGATAACGTACGTGTGGATAAACGCCTGGATAACGTACGTGTGGATAAACGCCTGGATAACGTACGTGTGGATAAACGTCTGGATAACGTACGTGTGGATAAACGTCTGGATAACGTACGTGTGGATAAACGCCTGGATAACGTACGTGTGGATAAACGCCTGGATAACGTACGTGTGGATAAACGTCTGGATAACGTACGTGTGGATAAACGCCTGGATAACGTACGTGTGGATAAACACCTGGATAACGTACGTGTGGATAAACGTCTGGATAACGTACGTGTGGATAAACGTCTGGATAAACGCCTGGATAACGTACGTGTGGATAAACGTCTGGATAACGTACGTGTGGATAAACACCTGGATAACGTACGTGTGGATAAACACCTGGATAACGTACGTGTGGATAAACGCCTGGATAACGTACGTGTGGATAAACACCTGGATAACGTACGTGTGGATAAACACCTGGATAACGTACGTGTGGATAAACGTCTGGATAACGTACGTGTGGATAAACACCTGGATAACGTACGTGTGGATAAACACCTGGATAACGTACGTGTGGATAAACACCTGGATAACGTACGTGTGGATAAACGCCTGGATAACGTACGTGTGGATAAACGCCTGGATAACGTACATGTGGATAAACACCTGGATAACGTACGTGTGGATAAACGTCTGGATAACGTACGTGTGGATAAACGTCTGGATAACGTACGTGTGGATAAACACCTGGATAACGTACGTGTGGATAAACACCTGGATAACGTACGTGTGGATAAACGCCTGGATAACGTAATATTAATATTAACACATCACTGGGTTTGCTTCTGGGTCATTTTTAACACCTTGTTTAAGCTAGGCATTTCATTTAGACATGTTTACTAAATGTATAGTTTTATAAAATTGCTGTAGGCTACAGTCAAATCTGTCAAATACCAACTGCAAGATTTAATTAATGGGGGAAGTCGTGGCCTAATGGTTAGAGAGTTGGCCTTGTAATCCGAAGGTTGTGGGTTTGAGTCCCCGGCCGGCAGGGATTGTAGGTGGGGGGAGTGAATGTCCAGCGCTCTCTCCACCCTCAATACCACGACTGAGGTGCCCTTGAGCAAGACACCGAACCCCCAACTGCTCCCTGGGCGCTGCAGCATAAATGCTGCCCACTGCTCCGGGTGTGTGTTCACTGTGTGTGTGTGTTCACTGCTGTGTGTGTGTTCACTGCTGTGTGTGTGTGTTTACGGTGTGTGTGTGTGTGTTCACTGTGTGTGTGTGTTCACTGCTGTGTGTGTGTTCACTGCTGTGTGTGTGCACGTTGGATGGGTTAAATGCAGAGCACGAATTCCATGGGTCACCATACTTGGCTGAATGTCACTTCACTTTTCACTTTAATTAATTGATTTACTTTTTTCTAACTGGCAGACTTAAGTAATATAGCTAACACTTGTTGCAGTATTAAATCATGCGTAAATATAATTATACTAATTATTATTATACTGATTACTAATAGTGTCCACACTGTTGCCCAACCCACGAAAACATGAAAACGTGTGTGTTATGATCATATCCAAAATTAAAAAGTTACAATAGTAAAGATAATAGAATATAGCTTAAGTATTAATCCAGGCGTTTATCCACGAGCACCATATCACACGTCATTGGTCACGGCAAGGTACGCGACGATCGACACGTTGATTGCTTAGTTTGCAAAGTAAATGCACAAATCACACCCCATACAACCTGTCACTTTCACACACACACACACACACACACACACCATCACATGCCATCACACACACACACACACACACCATCACACACAATCTCACACACACACACACACACACACACACACACACATACACACACCATCACATGCCATCACACACACACACACACACACACACCATCACACACAATCTCACACACACACACACACACACACACACACATGCCATCACACACACACACACCTCACACACCATCACACACACACACACACACACACACACACGCCATCACACACACACACACACACACCATCACACACACACACACACACACACCGCAACAACAGCTTCACACCGACCACGACCAACTCACACAACCTTTGGTAAATAAAATCAAAGTTTCTATTTAAACAGATATCATATGTTATATATGTCAGTTTTACCAATAATACAGTTTTTCTTGATTGCTAAAACACTATAACCAGGCTTTTGAACTAACATTTCAAAACCGTTCCCATAATGCCGTTTTTTAAAAAGCACACCCATTTTGCTGAACTATAAACACTATTCCCTGCTTTAACACATGAGTCAGATTCGGTGAACTGTTACTGCAAAACTCTACACACAAGTCCCTACATTTCTCAGCGCTTACACCATGTGATCATTTAGAAAGCACTAGCATTCAATATTATTCACTGAAGTCTGCAGTTTGAGCTCAATTAGCACACAATTACCCAAGTGGAAACACTAGGAGTCTAAATGTATCACACACCTATCAGAAGCTTCGATGGATAAAGAGCCAAAGTCAGCTCACAGTGTTTCTCAGAGGCTTTGGTGCATTTCACGAATCAGAAATGAAATTCTCAAAACTACTCGTTCAACCTCCACATCATCCAGTCACTTGTGCACATCATAAAAAGTTTATCATTCTTTTGAACGAGTTGCGATTGCTTTGGTACATTCATGCAACTGATTATGTACATTTGTCCATGGTTTCCTACATCATCAGTTGCTAATGTCATGTTTCTCAAAATGTACAGTTCTCTGTGCTATAGACTTACCCCTCAAACCTCAAGTCATTAGTTCATCGTATAAATCATTACGGTAAATGCAGAATGGTTGATCTAGTTGTCAAACTGTCAAGCATATTTTCTACAAATTTCTACACTTTTTATAAATTTGCCATGAATTGTTCAAGTGAATCATAACTTTCAGTAATGAAGAGAATATAGCTCAACCAATGACAAACCAGTTCTCTGAAATAGCTCAAAGGTACATCTCATCAACCTTCAACTGGAAAGCATATATAGACAGAGGACTACACAAGACTTACAAATTCTGATAGTGGACTTTTTCATTTTTATTTTCGCCTTTGTGCACATATTTCTTTTTCTATTCTATTCACAATGACGTTGTAATGTGTTTTTTTTTTTTTTTTTTTTGGTCAGAGTACTAGTAAAAGTGTAACTGTGAATTATATCCAGTCTTCTTCAATCAATATCCCACATACAGTAATGTGTACATTTGTACTTTTGACATATATGACATACATAAGAAGTGCAGGCTTCTGTATTTCAGCACAGTAACTGTCATCCAAACTGTTCCCATAGTTTACATCAGGCAATACTAACAGAGAGCACTGTTATATTGACATGACTAAGCATTTAGCCTATCTTGTTTGTGAACAATGACACAAGGACATCAGGCGTGCGAGAGGATTGTCCCCCCGCTGCCAGGCCAGGGCCAGTATAGCCTGTGATGTTGAAGAGGTTCTTTGGCCCGTCCCAGACCAAAGACGGGATACTGGGGCAGAATAATTATTTTAGTTGTTTGCTGTATTGTACTGTACTCTACACTACATTAAATTGAGGAATAAAACATTTGGGGAGTACCACAAGCAACACTTATTACCGGTTTTTGTAGTCTTGTTTTGAATTGATCTCATCAGTGTGTAAAACGGTGTTGTAGTGTGTGTGTTTTTGACTGTTTGTGTGTCATGTCTGAGAGCAAAGTTTGGTTTTTCAGCAAGATTGAGTTGTTTTGTTTTGAGTGGATAGCTTCATTTTGACCTGAATATAGGAAGTTTGGGGAATTGAGTTAGAAGTTATGGATTCGTGTTTACTGTTTTGAGAATACGAGGCATAGTTTCAAGAAATGTGTTTAAGCAATCGAGAAAAACTGTAATATAGTAATTGAACTTGAGAGAGCATTATCTAAATGAAAACTTCTATTGCTCTTAAAGGGGTCATGACATCGTTTGGATCTGAGGTGCAAGATGACATCACAGGGGCACAGACACACCTCCAGAGCAAGACATCGATAGGCCCCGCCCACCGGTGTTCAGCTAACGACTAAAGGCCTTTCCACACTGAGCGCCATGGCGCTTTCCAGCAGGTGGCGCATTAGGAACAGCACAAATAAAGCTGTTTCTCTGGAATGGCTGCACACAAAGCAGTGCAGGAGACTTTAAATGTGCAGTGCTCATATTTATTCAATAAAATAATAGCCTTTTGAAATTGAATCGCAATTCTTATCTTTCCATCCCCAAATTTAAGACCTCTGGAAATCATAATTAAGACTTTCTTGTACCATTTAAGAAATGTAAGGACCCATCACCTTTCCTCATTTTTGAGAATGCCACTGCTCCCAGTGTGTGTTCACTGTGTGTGTGTGTGTGTGTTCACTGTGTGTGTGTGTGTGTTCACTGCTGTGCGTGTGTGTTCACTGTGTGTGTGTGTGTATGTGTGTGTTCACTGTGTGTGTGTGTGTGTGTGTGTGTGTGTGTGTTCACTGCTGTGTGTGTGTGTTCACTGTGTGTGTGTGTTCACTGTGTGTGTGTATGTGTGTGTTCACTGCTGTGTGTGTGCACTTTGGATGGGTTAAGTGCAGAGCACAAATTCTGAGTATGGGTCACCATACTTGGCCACATGTCACGTCACTTTCACTTTCACTTTCCATCTGTCTGCACCTAAACGGCTCTACTGAGCTGACATTGATGTCCTTGATATAAATTTGATTCTATTAGAAATTAGTGTTTGGCATTTATTTATTTATTTCATTATGTCAAAAGCCTTCGCGTTCTGCATGGACGCACCTCGTGGTCCAGATTTGGAGATCCCTGCTGTAAAGAAACGGTTCTTAAGAGCCATTTGTTCTGGAACTGAACTGTATGAGTCACACTGTAAATGTACTGTATAGTACTGGGGTTTGGGTTCATCTCAAGAAACAAAAAGATTTGTTCACTGATTCGTTCATTGGCTATTTCTTCTGATCACAAACTCACACCAGTCAGTGAGTAAGTCTTTGAACAGATTCATTAAAAATCAATGAGTCAAGTTTGCAGGGCTACAAATGTAGTAAAAATGCAATCACAAACTAGTTGACTAGTGTTCTTCTGTTCCTTAAAACACACCAGTGATTTGCTCCTTCTCACTGAATGCCTTTGGCTCACACTATAGTCACATTTATTCATTTTAGCTGACGCTTTTATCCAAAGCGACTTACAATTGCTATATATGTCAGAGGTCGCACGCCTCTGGAGCAACTAGGGGTTAAGTGTCTTGCTCAGGGACACATTGGTGTCTCACAGTGGATTCGAACCCGGGTCTCTCACACCAAAGGCATGTGTCTTATCCACTGCACCATCAACACCCGTCACCAAACACGCAATCCCGGGTGAATTACAAGGGCAATGACATTGGCTTTGACAAGCAAACTTAGCATTTCCTTCAGGAATCGTGTTTTATTTTTTCTCTGAGTTGTGTTGGTCTGAAGAACAGGGTCGCTTGTGAACTCTTATCAGTGCTCGACTGACTCTAACCACAGACTCAATGCCTCTAACTCTGTACGAGCAATCATTAAACTGTCTGACGTCAGTGTTTTACAGCTGATATTTACTGTGCAACAAGTCATATTTCAATCATCACTCTATGGCCGTTTGGTTTTGCCTAAACATTTGACATGTTTTGCTCTTACATAAGCAGTTGGATCCGGTGCCAGATCTGCGGTGGATTCACAGAGCTGTTGCATCATTTCCAGAGCTTTCTGAACGAGGAGTCGTGTCAAGACAAGCGTCGCTATCAGTGCTTTGAGTGACTCCTGATAGCAGCTGTTTTACTCCAGCTGATAAATCAAACCCAGTGACCTCTCGCTATCAATATACAGCTTGAGCTTCATTCAGCATTCACAGAGTCCTGATTCCCAGCATGCACTGCAGGAGCAAGAGCTGTGGGCCAGCCGTGTGTTTGAAGAGCTAGAACGGGCCGAACTTTTCAAGGTTACAGCGATATGGAGCAGGGAGGAGATAACGTCCTGCTGCACTGTTTTCTTTCTGTACAGTGGCTTAAGAAAATAGGTGAATTAGTCACAGTCAGTCACACATCTGAGTCTCAGTCGGAGCTTGTGCAAGCTGCTCACATGTTAGAGGGAAACCCGACAGCTGTATCTGGAAACCCTACTGTACAAACACTGTACAAACACTATATGGCACTGATATAGTCCAATATTTCAAGAAAATGAATACTAAATCAGCCCAGCTCATCGACTGACCTACTTCTTGAGTGTTTGCGGGTCGTTGTGTTCAGTGTGTAAATACTGCTCTTCTGTACTCTGCCTTGACTAATATATATTTAGTATTATTATTGACTTAACTGCACTGGCACTATCAGATGAGAACAACCTTGATCTGAATTAAGCTGAATGAAGTCTTCTGCTTAAATGAACTGGTTTCATAATAGATGAGCTTCACACAATTATTGAACTGAAGTGAATCAACACTTAACTGAATTGATCTGAACAATGACAGTTGATTAATGTCTCTCATATTTAATAAAGTTTGCATAATTTTACTGTTTAACTCATTGTAAACAACTGAACACAACTGTGCAATTTTTTTTTTTAAAAGAAGGTTGATCTCAACGGTTTGCTCGGGATTGTTTTCAGAAATGGCCGATTGGGACAAGGTGTGTGTTTGTTCTTAATTCATTGATTAGGATATTCATTCAAAACAGCTGATGTTTGTATGTTACCTTTACAGTCAGCTGTAAAACATACAGTCTTTCTGTGGTGGACTCATCTGTGTTGTTTTCTTTCCCAGGATTTACTGTGGACGTGGATTCCCTCATTGGCCTTTACACAGCCATTTCTGGAGTCGATTTCAAATCGAAGGTGTGACAGACCAGTGCTGAAACAGGGGGGTTTCATGACACTTTCAAATGAACTGTTATTAGTCAAAGATGCGTATGAACTCTTGCCGAGTGCTGGAGGACTGAAGGTCATTCATGAGGTCCAGGGTTCAGCTCAATACACACATCGACTCAAACAGCCGAGGGATCCAGGACTTCTGGTCTCTACTGGAACGACTCGCATTCGTTCATTTGTAGAGTGTTCTGATTGTTTTATAAATCGCACATTTATGTCGTAATGCTTTTCAATGAGGAATTACTCGTTTTTCCTTTTTCAGTTTCAGGGAAAATCAGTCGATTCCATTGATCTGTTGTCTTCTTGTTCGATCTTGTTTTTCTCTCATTGATGCCTTTTATAACAAACTTTGTTCTTTAAATGATAGGCGTATTCTTCAGTTTCTCTATCACATCTGCTCTCTGCTTGTCCTGCTTTTCTGACAGTCAAATTTGACTATGCTTTGTTAAGTAAAGCAGTAGTCTATCGCATATGATAGCCATCACTACTTTCAATAACATCCAGTTAGTTTATTTAAATCTTGTACTATGTTTGGTGATAAATGGCTCTGTGCGCTGGAGATGTATTGTAGCAGATTTAAAATGGCTGCTGTAACTTTAACACTAAAAGAGAAAAAAATACAGATTTGGACAACTTAAAGCTGAAGCATTTAAGTTTTTAGGTCTTAAAAAAAGTTTAAAATAGCCATAGTTAACTAAAAACACTAGCTCCACCTATTTTTATGTGCATTTTGGGATATGACATAAAAAACACTGGATGGAAATGCCAAGATGCACATAAATGCTCAAAATGATCATAAAAAAACTTATGCACTCAACTAAGGATAAATTTCTTATCTGGTAAGAAAACATGTGCTTAAACTACGATGGAAACACTTTAACCAAATAAATTTCTTAATGCGCATCAAAAAAGACGTGACTTTTTGATGGGACGGCATAAAACTGGACTAATCAACAGACTGATCTCACAGCATCTGAAATACTAGTTTTGTTATTCTAAAATGTCTCATCAAAGTGCTTCGTTATAATTAACTCCTGAACAAAAGGAAGGGGAAGTTGTGGCCTAATGGTTAGAGAGTCGGACTCGTGATCCAAAGGTTGTGGGTTCGAGTCTCGGGCCGGCAGGGATTGTAGGTGGGGGGAGTGAATGTCCAGCGCTCTCTCCACCCTCAATACCACGACTGAGGTGCCCTTGAGCAAGACACCGAACCCTCAACTGATCCCAGCTGTTATCATCTTCAAGTAAGAAGGGCATTTTCTCAGGATCACTAAGTTCAGTAAATGATGGGATCAGGGCTTCAGATCTGAGGAGAAATGTTTCCTCACATTCTGATATTTAGGATAAATCAGCAGAAAGTGTTTCTCGTCCTCTATTTGCTGTAGATCAGTGTCTACAGATCCTCTGCTCTCGCTCTGGCCATGTTTGTCTGTGTCTAACTCTCTCTATTTCTAAATCAGGGTTACTTCATCTGTATTTGGAGAGGATTTGTCTTTCTTTAAATGGTTTAATCAAGAAATAATTGGCAAATTTAGTGGTTCTGTTTAGGGTTGAGTAGCATTGGAGTTTATTTTGAAGGTCAAAGTGTATTTTTAGAGATTCATCATGAGTGTCTTTTGGATTTTTGTCAAGTTCTTTAATAATGGTTTTGGGGTTGAAGCTGTATTCAGCGAGGAGCTGGGTTTATGGACTAGCTGAAGAGCGAGTGTGTTTAGAGGATGAGATTCTGCTGAGGTTTCATTGGTGAGGAGGGCTTTATATCAGATTGAATCAGGATCAGATCGATGGAGGCGATGCCAGAACTGAACACATCTCTTCTGGATCTCTATCTTCAGTGGATATAAGCCTAATTCAGCTCTGCAGGCATCATTGGACGTACATCTGTGGACCCCTAAAATGTTTTTGATCATTTGTAGTTGTAGTTTTTCTATTTAAGTTTTATCCCAATTTTTAAAATGTATTATTGGTCCCCAAATTTCACTCCCGTACAGTAGAATTTGTTTAATGATTGCGTGATTTAATTTAATCTATGTTGATGGCCAACTGAAGCCCCCTGATGCAGAGATCTGGATGCCCAGGTACGTGTAGCTGGTGCTGTGCTCCGTAACTGAACTGGTATCTGCTTCCCTGAGACCTGGCCTTCTTCTGGAACACCATGACTCTGGTTTTGTCCAGGTTGAGCGTCGGAGCCCATTCCTCACAGTACTGTTCCAGCAGGGCCAGGCTGTGCTGGAGACCCTCGGCTGTGGGGGACAGCAGAACCAGGTCGTCTGCATACAGCAGGCACTTCAGAGTCGTGCAGAGCGAGGCCCGGGATGCTGCCGGAGCGGTCCAGAGCTTCTGCCAGCTCGTTGATGTAGATGTTAAACAGGGTTGGGCTCAGACTGCATCCCTGCCTCACTCCACGACCCTGCTGGAAGAACTTCTGAGATTCACAATTCTGACCAAACATGCACTGTTTTTATACATGGCTTGTATCACATCAAAGGTTTTTCCACCAATGCCAATTTGTAATAATTTGTACAGTAAACCATCATGCCAAATACAGTCGAAAGCTTTTTTTAAATCAACAAAACATGTAAATATTTTTCTTAGTTTGCCCTTTAGATTTGTGTTCATTAGAGTGTGGAGAGGAGAGATGTGGTCGGATGGACGTTGTTTTGGTAAAAAAGCCAGTTTGTGGTTGATTTAGGATGTTGCGTCTTGTAAGGAATGTCACTATGTGGTTGTTTATTATATTACAGAAAAGCTTTGCTAGATTACTGCCCAAATAAATACCACGCTAATTACTGGGATCCAATCTATCTCCTTTTTTATATCTAGGAGTGATCAGTCCTTCAGACCAGGTCTCAGGGAAGTCACCAGTCTCTCTCTCTCTCTCTCTTTCTGTCGCACACACACACACACACACACACACACACACACACACAAGTCATTTGGATGTTGGTTTATATGTTTATATGAAATGCAAGACACATTTATACATGAGGTGTTATTTGTAATTAGTAGTAGATTTGATTGATTAGTTTATTTGATTTATTTTTTTATTTTTGTGATTATTTGGAACCAGTGCTTATATTAATGCTTATAATGCTTGTTTTCCGTATTCCACTTATATAGAAACCCTTGGTGTTTCGGTACCCTTATAGCACAGAGGCAACAAACCAACCACATTTTATAATCAATATATTATCAGGGACCCTCAA
>NC_136750.1:31249852-31279852 GCF_936440315.1 Barbus barbus
TGGGAAGAATGAGTCTAGAGCCCTGCATGAAAGACTGCTAATTCTCAAAACATTTTTTGTTAAAATGACTGAAAGGAGGAAAAACCAAAGTGAAGTATGGACTTACTTCACGCAGTCATTTATTTACTTTATAACAGTAAATAAATATCGGTTCTGCATATCGGTTATCGGGCACATAGACATGCAAATAATTGGTATCGGTATCGGTTATAAAAAATCAATATCGGTCGATCACTAGTATTTAGCAGAGCATTCAATGAAATTGAATGAACAAATATAAAAATAAAACACTAGATAGACTGATTCCTAAAGCAACTGTATTAAAGATTTTCAGTCAAGAATAGTGAGTGAGTTTTCTCTGTTTTGTTGTTTTGTTAACGTTAAATAAATAGTTCCCCCAAAAATAAATATTCTGTCATCTGTCAATTCTGTCATAATGTTTTATTTTTATACCATCATTTACTCAAAAGTTGTTTTAAACCTGAATGAGTTTCTTTCTTCTGCTGAACATAAATGCTATTTTGAAGAAGGTGGAAAACCAATCAGTTGCTGGTCCTCAGTGACTTCCACAGGATTGTTCTTTCTATCAAAGTCAATGTGGACCAGCAACTGTTTGGTTAACCTCATTCTTCAAAATACCTTATTTTGGGTTCAGCACAAGAAATTAATAGAGGTTTGGGACAACATGTGAGTAAATAATGACAGAAATGTAATTTTAGTGTGAACTATCCCTTTAATGACAGTCGACAGCACGTTTAGTGTCCTGTCCCTTTAAGAGCTGCACGCATCTAATATACAGACACGCATCCGTTTCTCTCTTAACTATTTACTTTCATTTTAGAGATAACCAACTGAGTCTGTATGTAAACCTTGTGTGTTTTGACAGTATTAGCGCAAAAGATAAGTTAGTTGAGTAATCAGGCGCTGTTTTTAGTGCGTGCTTCAGGTGTATGCGCTCAGAACAAGCGCACGTCAGACCAGCGCGCGAATTAAACATTTAACCAGCAAGGCTTGTGTGCAAATAATGTACTTTAGTGATCGTGAATAAGTGCAGTGTCCTGTCTGAGTAACTATATGTGGTGTTGTACAGTATATAGAGACGGAGGCACCAGAACTGTATTTGATATAATGTGTGCTGTAGCACGATACTACCATATTTCTTCAAAAGCAGATCGTGGAGACATTTTTATCATCCACCATCAAACATCGTCCTATCGCACACCCCTAAGCCCAGCTAATTCCAGCGGTCTCGCCACTGGGGCTGAAACTTTCTCTGCCTTTTCTTTTCGTATTCCCTTTCGCTTTCCCTCAATTCCTCTGGTGATTTTCTCTTCCTTGCCTTCTCTTTTTTTACCCGGCGTTTGGCCGGGCGATGGGGGTTTCAGAAACATGTAGCCTAGCTTAATAGTAGCTATAGGTAGGTGCTGAGCAGTGTGCAGTTTGCGCGCGTAACCGCGGGAGCGAGCACGGCGGTGCAGACGGAGCGCATCTGTAAGGCTGTCGGGATCACGTAACGTGTTAGCGGTGGTTACCGAGACGATTAAACAGAAATCAAAACACAGAACCACAGGTAATTAATGTGAAATTAGACTTTTTTTAATCGAGGCATTATTTTTACTGGCCCCACCGGGCTAGTGGTTGGAGCGATCTGGTGGCCCTGACGGTTTTAAAAGTACGTCCGGGCCATTTATATTGTCGACCCCAGAAAAATAAAGGAATTGGCCTTACTGTTCCAATACTTTTGGAGGGCACTGTAGATTCAGATAACAGACAATACATTGACAGTTTACTGTACACGCTGCTACATGAACATGTTCTATTCTAATATCAGAATCTTCCAAAACGAATGCAGCTGCTGATTCAAATACATGTTTAGAAGAGAATTCTCCGTCCTCGTAGTTTAAAGTTCAAAGATGACGATCCATATGTGACCGTTTAGGTAGCAGTATGTTTGGTGCTAATAATAGTGATGCTGCTGCTAATGATAACGCTCACAGGACACAGCAGGTTCATGCAGATTTACTGTGCTTTAATACACACACCGTCTGAACAGAGATGCTGCTGCTGATTCATTACTCATTCATCAATCAGCTGTTCTGATGGGAGTGTGTGTGTGTGTGTGTGTGTGTGTGTGTGTGTTAATCAAGGGCGCGGCAGCATCTGTGTGACTTTCTGTCCATGATAAGACTCAAGTACAAGTTCTGATGATGGTTTTCTCATGTCTCACAACACATTCCTCTTTGTGTATTATTGTATTTGTGCGTGTGTGTGTGTGCGTGCATGTTTGTGTGTGTGTGCGGTGCTGATATAGGATTAGTGGTTTATCTGGCCTTGGCTGAGGCTCCACTGTTCTGCATCTGTAACCCTCAATACCGGATTCAGCCAGAGTGTGTGAGAGTGTTACTTAAGGGACAAAGTTTGTGGATGATTGAAAGTCAAATCCATCTTGATCTGTGTGTGTATTTCATTGTAAACATGCAGTGGTGGTTTTGTGTTTGACTCTTGTCTCAGTAGATGTCAGTGTGAAGCCCCTCTTTGGATGTGTGTGTTGTCATCAGATGATTGACAGATGCTTGTGTGTGTGACTGACGTCTAGTTTGTGCTGATCTGAACGGCACAGACAGGAAGTTGCGCAGCACAGGGACGAGCCAAGCTGACAATGTTAACTGTTCTTCCTGGGGGGGGGGGGGCATCATCATCATTCCCAGCAGCCCCTGTGGCTCACACACGTGTGTGTTCGCTGTAGTCAGATGCCGCTGCGTTTCTTGCGCTGCTACTGTTTGTTTCCGGAGTATCATTTTGGGTATAATACATTTACCTGAGAGTATCTTTTACTATTACTGTGTACTACGTTTATATTTCCCCAAAACCCTATTGTATTTTTTTTCCAAATTCTGCGGTTTTTATTTTTAGAATTCTATTTTAATGATTTTAATAAGACTTTAATGATAAAAACAACATGTCTAATCAAATGAAAATATGATGATTCCTTCATGACAGATTCAGGTTGCACTTAATTTAGTTCTGTGCACTTACATGTACTTAAGGAAGTACTGGGTAATATAAGGTAAGTGCACAGGTTAAGGTTAGATTTAGGGGTAGGTTCAGGGTTAGTACCTAGTTATTACTCAGCTATTGTAATTATTATGAGTACAGTATAGTGTGTACATGCAGAACAGGACTAAAATTAAGTGCTACTCAAAGTCTTTTATAACAGTTTGTCAAACATAGTTCCGTACAACAGAGATTTACTGCAGACATTAAAACAGATGAACAAAATCTCATGTGTGACATGCCTTAAATATTTTTAATGAATTATTATTGTTAATGCTTTAGAAATTTAAAAACAGTCATTTATTTCCATCACAATTTCTCCAGGTTAAACCGAGCTTTTATTTTGGTGTGTGTAGTGTGTCGCTCATTCACACAGAGATGCTGAACATGTGTTTCAGTCATGAGTGTGTATCGGCCCTGTTGTGCATCTCACTGTGTCCCTCATCACCAGGGTTTCCTCTGACTGACCATGTCTCTTCTGTCTGTTTGTCCCACCAGTGTTCATAGAGAATCAGCTGCTCGTGCTCATCCAGAGTTCCACACAGTGAGCTGCTGGAGTGTGTGTGTGTGTGTGTGTGTGTGTGTGTGAGAGTGAGTGAGTGAGTGAGTGAGTGAGTGAGCGAGTGTGTCAGTGAGTGAGCGAGTGTGTCAGTGAGTGAGCGAGTGTGTCAGGGAGTGAGCGAGGTGAGCGAGAGTGTGAGCGAGCGAGCGTGTGTGTCTGAGTGTGTCAGCGAGTGAGTGAGTGTGTCAGCGAGTGTGTCAGCGAGTGTGTCAGCGAGTCAGCGAGTGTGTCAGCGAGTCAGCGAGTGAGTGAGTGAGTGAGTGTGTGAGCGAGTGTGTGAGCGAGCGAGCGTGTCTGAGTGTGTCAGCGAGCGAGTGAGCGAGTGTGTCAGCGAGCGTGTCAGCGAGTGTGTCAGCGAGCGAGCGTGTCTGAGTGTGTCAGCGAGCGAGCGAGCGAGTGTGTCAGCGAGCGAGCGAGTGTGTCAGCGAGCGAGCGAGTGTGTCAGCGAGCGAGCGAGCGTGTCAGCGAGCGAGCGAGCGAGCGTGTCAGCGAGCGAGCGAGCGAGCGTGTCAGCGAGCGAGCGAGCGTGTCAGCGAGCGTGTCAGCGAGCGTGTCAGCGAGCGTGTCAGCGAGCGAGCGAGCGAGCGTGTCAGCGAGCGAGCGAGCGTGTCAGCGAGCGTGTCAGCGAGCGAGCGAGCGAGCGTGCGCGAGCGAGTGTGTGAGCGAGCGAGCGTGTCAGCGAGTGTGTCAGCGAGCGAGCGAGCCAGCGAGCGAGCGTGTGAGCCAGCGAGCGAGCGAGCGTGCGCGAGCGAGTGTGTGAGCGAGCGAGCGTGTCAGCGAGTGTGTCAGCGAGCGAGCGTGTCAGCGAGTGTGTCAGCGAGCGAGCGTGTCTGAGCGTGTCTGAGCGTGTCAGCGAGTGAGCGAGCGTGTCTGTGAGCGTGAGCGAGTGTGTCTGTGAGCGAGTGTGTCTGTGAGCGAGTGTGTCTGTGAGCGAGTGTGTCTGTGAGCGAGTTTGTCTGTGAGCGAGTGTCAGTGAGCGAGCGTGTGTGTCAGTGAGCGAGCGAGTGTGTCAGTGAGCGAGTGTGTGTGTGTCAGTGAGCGAGCGAGTGAATGTGTGTGTGTGTGTCAGAGAGAGAGAGCGATGCAGTGTCGCGTGTGTCAGTGGAGCTGAGAGCGGCTTGGCTTTAGCAGGATTGAGTGCTAATCTGGATCAGGACAAAAATACCTGGAGAGAGTGAGAGTGAGCGTTCACTGAATGAGGAGGAGGAGGACCTTCATCACTGCTCACACACATTCACTCATACTTTTTTTTCCCTACACAAACACACACACACACACACACACACATTTGTTGTGTTTAAGTGTCTCCAAATAGGGATGTAAAGATTAACTGCAAGCCGGTTGAAAATGTGTTCAAATATGTGACGATTGAAATCGGTTGAGATGCTAAACAAATCGCGGTATAATTAGAGGCAGGAGTTTATTTGAAAGTATATCTGAGGGGAACTTACTGTCTTTAGAAGTTTAGATGGTATTTTTTCTTTTCATCTTGCCTCTGAACGATGCATATTAACCCTAAAACTGGCAACGTATCCTGTTGGATACAAACATTTGAGAGGCTGTGGGGAGAAGCAGTGGAAGTGTAGGTCTTATTTCTTGGTTTCATTTTGAAAGGGTGTTTGTTGTGAATATTTAGATGAGGTGACTTTTGTTTCTACATAATTTTCTTCGCTCACAGGAAGCATTTAAAACTGCATGGCCGGCTGTAGTGGGAACTCTACTCACCGTCTGATAAGAGTTGGTCTAGTTCATATTTACACATGATTACCTGTTGAAAAAGCTGTTATTCAGCATTAGCTTATTAGGTTTACGCTGAAATTTTATGAATTAAATGCTTACATTTTTTGTAATCTGTCTCTAAATGTTTGTATCTCAGGGGATACGTCGCTCTTTTAGGGGATAAATCAAAATATAAAAACATATATAGACTCTGAGATTTTGTGGCTTTTGTTTTAGAAAATCAGATCTTTTTGTAATCTTGACAAAACACATATCGTTGGAAAGGTCTGACAGTCAAGGTTCCATATTTGGTAACTGTTTTGTAATAGAAGTGATATTGTGACAGAAAAGGATTGATTTGTGACAGAGTTTGTGTAACCCAGAGGTTATTTCTGGTATAGTGCCCAAACTAAATCTCACAGGAACCACAATTGTTGTGATATCAACTTCAAAATTGGAACACAGCTTGGTTCGACATATGGCTTTCATTTCATAGAAATTTTAGAGTTCAACATATTTTATAAAATACTTATTTTATATAAAATAAAGTAAAAATAGTATACTACATTATCTTTATTGTTAATTTAAACTTATGTAACTTTTTTTTTACTTTTTTTTTTTTTTTAAATGCTTTCACTTCAGCAATAATCTGCTGAATCTTCTTTAAAAAGAGGTCTGTATTCCAGAGCGTTCAGGAATTACAAGCATTGATAAACGTGTTCTGTTTTCAGAGAAACCAGTGAAATAAACATTAAAATCAAAATTAAAAGTCATATTTTGAAAAAAAAAAAATCAAGTTGTATTATTTGTCTCAATAAGATGGAAAATAGAAATAAATGAATTTTCTGATGTCTCTTTTTTTAGGGTTAAAGTTGATAAGAGCAGCATTGCTTTGTTTACAGTGAAACCAGAGACTGAATCTGCATAATTCAGCTCGTCTGCGGTTTCTGTTTCATGCAGATATTTTTCTATGTATGGTTTCACAAAACTGAAGTCAGACCATTCTGTTTTTGCTTCAAATTGCAAAATGATACAGTCTAATTTAGACTATAAACTGCTCATGTAGCATGTATGCAGCATCTTTGTTTGAATCATGATTGAAATGCAGTGGTTGCTTCTAATTTTAAATGGAAAGAGCACAGAAAAAGCCTTATTTTGTTTATATGAAGAGATTTCTTTTATTTGTGTTATTTATTTAATTTGGTTTTATTATTTACATTTACATTATATTTACATTTTGTTGTTTGGCAGATGCTTTTATCCAAAGCGGCTTAGAAATGAGGAGAATAGAAGCAATCAAAAGAGCAATAATATGCAAGCAAGTTCGATATTAATAGCTATATTATTAGAGTGTTATATTTCAATTTCACAAAGAAACGTGCAGCATTTTGTCCAAGAAATAATAAAAGGACATTTCATTTATAATTTGTCTTTAATCTCATTAAAAAAAATCATGAATCGAATCATGAGTTGAGTGAATCGTTACATCCCTATCTCCAAAGTCTCCTGTGTCTTGCAGCTGTTGCTGCCGTCATGTTTCCAGTGTGTGTGTGTGTGTGTGTGTGAGTGAGGTGTGTGTGTGTGTGTGTGTGTGTGTGTGTGTGCGCAGCTCATGATTGAACGGGACGAGCCGTTTGTGTTCAGTGAGCTCAGCCTAAACATGTAATGCAGCGGACTATAGCTAACCTGAACTGTAACGATTAAAGCTATTAATTAAGTTTTAACCTAACTAACCCAAACCTTAAACTGACCTGCAGTAACTTGAACTCCAAGTTGACTGTACCTGTAAACAAGTGAAACGAACCCCGGCGCAGTGTTTGTGTCTCTGAGCTCGTTTAGTCTGGTTATGTTGGTAAACTCTGGTGTGTTATCAGATATTGTTTGCTGTCGCATTATTCCCTGCAGAACAGAAGAAGTGTTTTTCCACACATGACTGTCAGGAGACACCTGAGGTGTGAGCGGCTCTCCGTACCTGTAGTGTGTGTGTGTGTGTGTGTGTGTGTGTGTGTGCGTGTGCGCGCGTCTCCTCCCCAGCGCTGCTCCCTGAAGTGAGCCGTGAGGAAGCAGTTTGCCCTCAATATCTCTCACGCTGACGTCTGCCCTCTCAACAATGTCATCCACTTTCCTGTTATTCACTTCAGTGGGAAGCCACTGCTGCAGTGTGTGTGTGTGTGTGTGTGTGTGTGTGTGTGAGCAGACAGGATGCAGTGTGTAGGTCCGTGTCACTGAGTGTGTGCCGTTTCTCTGCTGGTTTCATGGATCTGTCGGGTGACGTTTGAGGTTTTCACGCGTGCAGATGAGCGAGGATCTGTGAGACGCTTCAGGGTTTGAGAAGCTCTCTGCAGACCTGCTGCTCACCGTCACACTTTTAGTTTGCTCTTTAAGTGGTCACTAACTAACTGACCGACCAACTAACCAGCTGCACGACGCAGATCCTGTCATGAGCTCAACGGCTGAAGAAATCACTGATCAGAGTCTGGATGAAAGCGGGAATGAATGTGAGAGTGGAGCTCTTTAAGCTCTGTCTCTGCCAATGTTTGCACTGGAAAAGGGGGCGGATCTAACATTAGCTCGGCCAATAGCATTGCAGCAGCTGAATGAAAGGAATAAAAGTTAACAAAGGAAGTTCTTCCTATCAGACGAGCTTCAGCTGGAGCGCTTGCGTGAGATGTGTGCGAGCTGATGGTGGTTTACTAATCTCATTATAAACGAGGCCACAGTGTCACTGTCCATGAGCAGCACACACACACACACACAGGTCTTTGTGTAACTCCACTGAAAGTGTGTGTGTGTTATGTAATGAATTGACAGCTGATTTGATTCTGTCTGTCGCGTCTAATAAACACACTAATTTCTGTAAATCACCCGTAAAGTCATTCTGATGATGTTCAGATTCATGACAGTGTTTGTATTTTCACATTAGTTTGTGCACCTGATCGCAGCCACGTGAAAACATCCGAACATTTGTGTTCCTTTTTGTGTAGTCAAACTGATGACACTGTATTAGATAATGCACTCTATCATAATAATATGTAACAACATGAATCAGTTTAATGTGAGGTTTGTTCCAGATGACTGTGATTCTGAGCAGCAGGAGTGTGTGTACAACACTATAACTGAACTCGTTTTGGCCAATTAATCTCATTTGCAGTTTTGCTAATAAGTCCTGAGATCACGTAATTCACGTAGCTGTAAATGAGTTTTCAGGAAGATTCATTTTATTCACAGATTTTTCTCATTATACTTATATATTTCTGAAACTTGGGACTGGTGTTTGTTGGGTGAAGTGGATGATGATGTGAAATGTGTGTATATTATGAAAGTTTTGCATAGACAGTAAACCACTTTCACTCCCTATTTTCTAGGGATGCACAATATTATCGGACTGATATCGGAATCGGCCGATAACGGCTTTAAATGTAAATATCGGCATCAGCCTGATATGACACATTATGCCGATATGTCTTGCCGATAAGAGGAATACATGAACTCACATGTGCTCAGGGTGTGCTAGCGATTAGATCACGTCAGCAGTGTGGCTCATTCTTGAAGCAAAGTTTTGTCTGAATGATGATTAGATTTACTCTTTTGGATCGCTGCATTTAATCTGTGAAAGCATGTACAGAATGACGCGTTCGGTGTGTGAGAGTCAACAGTAATAGCCTCCCCCGGGTCCTGGCGCCCATTCGGTAAGGAGTTTTAATGCCGTAGGGGGCGCTTGGCCTACTTCTAATTAAATTAAAAGTAAAATGGCCTACACAAGTAACATTTAGACTGTTTCTGATTAAATAAAGCAGTAATTGATGTCATAAAATTAGTGTTTTGATTTAAAGGTCAAAAGCTATAGCTTGCATGACAAATCAAACATGACACTTGTAAATTAAATAATTTTATATATACTGATTTATTCATTAATATGTAATGTTTTATTTTTTTAAACAAATCATAAGCTCTAAACAATTTTCAGAATTTTTACAACTCTTTTGCTGTAGACCATCTACAAATGTTAAATCTTATAAATAAAATTAAATGTTAGGGTTAACACTGCATCTTTCTGGGGAAAAAAATGATAGCGATATAGTTTATAGTTATTTTCAAAAAGTTTCAATTTACTGTCAAAAAACTTTCACTATTGTTTATTTAATTCTAACAAATAAGTTCTTGCTAAAAACTAACCAAAATTAAAAATATTTTGCTTATAATTTCTGCACAGGAGAGACTTGGGGTTGTTTCCAAACAAAAGGAAATATATCGTTATCGGCCAAAATGATTTGAAAAATATCGGATATCGGCCAAAAATCCAATAATCGTGCATCCCTAGTAAAAAGCAGTAAATGATCACGGATTGTGTCTAGGTTGCTTTCTTTAACCCTCTGGGCCCTGAGGGTGTTTTGGGGGCCTGGAGAACTTTCGACATGCCCTGACATTTGTGCTTTTTTCAGTTGCTTATAAAAATATAAATGGCTAAAGTCTAATAACACTGTAAACAGCACAAACTGGGCTACAATAATATGTTAGCAGCATTTATGTACATGATTGTGTTTTTGAGAAAACAACGTTTATGCGTGGTTAGTGAAAAACTAACATTTTGAAGTCACTGAAATAAGACCATAAAACACATACAGAACAACTGATCACAAGACTTTTGAGAACCAGATCTTGCAGGCTAGAATATTTACTTCACAATTATGTGAAAATCATCTTGTTTATTTGCTCACAGAAAACAATACATTGATTTAAATTTTTAAAGACATGTTTTGTGTTCGAAATCCAATATGCGAGGGAGTGGTAATGGGCTTGAATATTAAGTGGTTCTCACCTGAGAGACAAAGGGCCCTCCCCTAAAGCTGCTAATGGCCCATCAGTGTGACTGTGACTGAGACAGATAAGAGAGTGTGAGGAGACTGAAAAAATGGGTTTCTTAAATGATTTGTATTTTATTTACAACACAGTATAATCAAAACATACATAATGAAGGTCAAAGACACATTATTGTGCACTGATCTAACCACAGAGATGTGAACAGACTTTGACTCGTTCCTGCAACAGATTCTTCTGTTGAAGTTGAACTTCTGATGTTAGTGCAGCGCTCTCAGAGGAAAACAGTTTGAAGAGACTGTAAGTCAGCAGGATTCATCATCTGTGGTGCAGGTGTCTGATTCAATAAAATACAAACAACCAAAAAAAGAGAAAAAACATTTGTGAGCATGTTTATATCAGGAGCATCTATCTATCTATCTATCTATCTATATATATATATATATATATAGGTTTTGTAGTCATAGACTCATTCATGCTTTGTATTATCGTAAAAAAAAAAAACATTTTATATCTGAGAAACTAATTATTATTGTTTAGCACGTTATTAAAATCTATTTTTGAACAGAGTAGGCTATTAATCATAAACATGTTCTAAACATACTTAGACTCGTAGCATTCATCATGTTACAGTGTACTCTCATATTACTTTTATTGTTTTATACTCGCGCCGTAAGAAATTTAAATACAATGAATTGCCCATCATATTCACAATGTTTTACTGGATTTCAAACATTTTAGTCAGGAATTATAGTCATCCTGAACATCATGTATGATTTTATAGTATAAAAGATATGATTCTGCAGTCATAGACTCTGTACTATAAAAGGATATACTTCGTACTATAAAACATATATTTTATATCTGAGAACTAATTGTTATTGTTTAGCACGTTATTAAAATATATTTGTGAACAGATTATTAATAATAAACATGGTCTAAACATTCTTAGATGCGTAGCATTTATCGTGTTGTAGTTTGGGAACAACCCAACTAGTAATGTGTTCAAGTTTATGTCACAATAACACGTTAACTAATGCAAAACATAAATATTACTTACTCATCAGATCGATTTTGAGGGAAATCCAGCCTTTACTCAGTGCGTCTTCTTCCAGAAAGTAACAGTATAGCAGCGATGAACTCCTCACTGACACTGACGCTTTGTTTATGCTCCGCGCGCGCGGGTCACGTGGTTATTTGCATGTGAACGCGAGGGGGCGGGATCTCATTAAAAATAATGAGTTAGACGGGACAGACTGAACATAGTGTTGGTTTCATACGGATTACTTCATCACAGAATATTTGTTTTCGATATGACGTACTTCATTTGAAAGAAGACACTTCAAGCTTTCTATAGAGATAACTCTCATGTTTCTGTGTTGAGTATTCGCTGAGTTACACTTCATTTTAGTGACGCATTTCTGAAAACAGATCGCGGAGACGGAGAAGACCGAGAGCGCACGCTGTTTGTTTTCTTTATTCTTCAAACGCACAAAGTTTAGTTGTTATTATGAGTGAATATAAATAAAAGAAGACCCCTTACAGATTCGAATGGTGTATTGCTCTTATCTGAACGATCAAAAATGGCAGAGTAATTCAAGCTCATTTCTGCCTCATCAGGAAAATCTGCCCCAAAACGCGTATTCGCGTTTGTCGGGCTCAGAGGGTTAACTGTCAATTTGGCAGTGATCAGTTTGAATGTACTTTGTAATAATAGCCGTTCTTTTAGATGTCTCATGTCAAAAAATCAGATGCTAAAAAAAAATCAAATGTCTCTGCAGTGTGTGTGTGTGTGTGTGTGTGTGTGTGTGTGTGTGTGTGTGTGTGTTTCCGTTCCCTTCTCATGTTGTCTGTTTTGGGATGCTGTCCAGTGGAGGGATGGTCTCTATGGTAACTGAGCATCATCAGTGAGGATGCTGGAATCATGTGCTGCACATTCATCAGCTCTGTGATCCACGGATCAGGTCACTGAGTGTGTTTGTTCTTGACTGTCGTTTCAGAGCACGTTAACGGAGGTGCAGTTTGGACCAATGAAGCTCTATGAAGATCAGCTGCAGGTACTGGCTCTTCCGCACTCATACTCTGTGTTCATATGTTATGTTTAGAAGGGTTTCTGTAGTAAATCCACTAAACTGTGAGTGTGAACATGCAGAATATCAGGCTTCCTGCTCATTATTGTGTGTGTGCATGAGTCTGTGTTCTATATTGGGAGTTTCATTATCGCTCATTAATCCTTGAAGCTAAATTTAGGAAGGTTGAGTGAACCCGACCCGACTCCAGTATCCTGAGATTTCTGGAGCTCCCATGAGAAGATGTGAATTATCGCTCCGTGAATCCGCTGCACTTCCACAGACACATCAGAATGATTCGAAAGGCCTGTAATGTGTAGAAACTCAGGAACACATGGAGTCTGGGGTTTGACAGGAGGCATCACACAGTGCCCTAAAATCCCAAACTCCATGACTCACAGTTGAGTTAATTCCAGTGGTGGAAAGAGTACTGAAAATATATACTCGAGTAAAAGTACCATTACCTTCCAAAAAATGTAGTTTGAGTAGAGTAAAAGTACTTGTCCAAAAAACTACTTGAGTAAGAGTAAAAGAGTAGAGTATTTAAAAGTACTCATGAGTATTGAGTAGTGAGTACTGAGCTGTGGATTCTACCCCGTCATAATAACTGCTCTACACTGCAATTTATACATGTGTGACCCTGGAGCACAAAACCAGTCTTGAGTCGCTGAGGTATATCTGTAGCAATAGCCAAAAATACATTGTATGGGTCAAAATTTTTGATTCTTCTTTTATG
Source organism: Barbus barbus (assembly GCF_936440315.1). Lineage (NCBI taxonomy): Eukaryota > Metazoa > Chordata > Actinopteri > Cypriniformes > Cyprinidae > Barbus > Barbus barbus. The sequence continues at coordinate 31,262,811 of NC_136750.1, forward strand.
ACAAAAATCATTAGGATATTAAGTAAAGATCATGTTCCATGAAGATATTTAGTAAATTTCCTACTGTAAATATATCAAAACTTCATTTGATTAGTAATATGCATTGCTAAGAACTTCATTTGAACAACTTTAAAGGAGATTTTCTCAATATTTAGATTTTTTTGCTCCCTCAGATTCCAGATTTTCTAATAGTTGTATCGCAGACAAATATTGTCCTATCATAACAAACCATACATCAATGGAAAGATTATTTACTCAGCTTTGTGTAGATGATGTATAGATCTCAGTTTTGAAAAATTGACACTTATGGTTTTGTGGTCCAGGGTCACCTTTAAAAAACGTTGTACATTCAGTAATTCACATTATCTTGTTTGTCATAAAGAATGAAGAATATCTATAATCCAGCAGTTTTGATTGATTTTGACTGCCAACTCTTTAAAACACATCAAAACAGCACGGAAACAGTATTCAGTTGAAGAAAAGATGAAAGTTATTCTCAGTACAATTATCCCCATTTAAATCATAAAGTTTGAAAAATAGATTTAAAATCATGTGTAAGGCCACTGAGAGCATGCTGTTGTTGCACATAAAATATTAATGTTTAGAACAGTGCAAATACAAACACCATTAGAGACTCATAGTTCAGCATCACACACCATGATATGGGTTCAAATGAGAGCCCATGTCTCTCCAAAACGGAGCCAGTTTTAGCGTTTTGCAATAAAGAAATAAGAAAAACTAAACTTGATCATTTATGTTACAATTTTAACAAATGCACATTGTTCTAGAAGGATGGCATTGTAAGGCTCCACCCATCCGGCCCAAGGAAGGTTTCCGGTGGTGGATGAAGGTTTCCTGCGTGCTCGGTCTTTCCAAATGTGCAAAGTTCTTCAATTTTAATTAAACTTTAATCTGACTCCATTTTATCATTTAATCTGACTCCATTTCTTTATGACCTCGTATTTAACTTGAAATACAAGTTGATTGCTTGTCCATTTCTAATTTATTATTCTGATATTTGATTATTCTAGTTAACTCTTGACTTTATATTTACTCGTTCATTCGGTTGCTCATGTCTTTAACAAGGATGCAACGTAATCTACTAGAGTCAATAATTACAGAGTAAAACAGAATAAGGTCAAATGTAACAATTTATTATCAGTCAGGTAAATACTGTATGTATCATGTCAATTCCACAGCAATTCAAAGAGATCAAATCATATCAATACAAAACATCGAATTCTCAAAGATAAATCTATGAGTAAAGAATGCATACCTGACTTTATAGAAATACATCGTGTGAGCATTGAGACACCACACTACGGGCGTCTGGTTACAGAATCGCCCCGATCCTTTTGCCACATTCTCCTTAAGTACTTCAGACCAGAATAAACATCCCCCAAACTCGAGACAGGAACTAACAATTTGAATTTGCTTTGATCAAGCCAAGTTGGCACCTTTTGGGACAGAAGGTAATTTGCATGAAAACCACTGGGAACTGACCGCCCTCTATAGTATGCAAAATATCTCTGAACTCTTAGGATCTGTATTACCTTTTAGTTTACTTCTTATAAGAATGAGACCATTGTAACAGTCGCCCTGAGACAATTCAAATGATACCAAACATGACTGTAAATAACATTTGCATTAATGTAGAATATTACATTCTTCTATTGACCATTCTGAGTGAAGGGAAGGATGGGGGAAGGAGGGGGATGAAAAGGAACTGATGCATATGTGAGAGAGGCATTTTCTTGTATTCTCTCTCAGTGGGATGTGGAGACAGATGTCTGTATGTTAATGCACTGTGTGTGTGTTGTCCATCTCAGGAGTTCAAAGTGTCTGAGGTTCTGTAATCCTTACAGCATCGTGTACATTACATGCACATATACATTACTCGAATTATGTCGATAAAACAATTTGTAAGGAAAAATGCATTAAATAAAGTATTTCTGGGGAAACTTTTTCAAAAGAGAACACAAACGCAGGTCTCTTGCTGAGCCGCGGCGGTCTCGGTGATCAGCAGCATACACAACTGAATGCAACAAAAAGTGTTCAACTTGAAAATTGTTTATGCGCGAGTGCACATGCTAAATGAAGGCGGATTGAATAAAATGGACAAAAAAAGAGATTAAAAAGGTGTATTAATGAGCTGCAGTTTGATTACATCACGCGCTGACACAGATGCAGTATTAACGCCACGGGTCATCAATAAGGTGCAGATTGGTCCTCAATTTGAGTACAATATTGCAAATGGTTTTACAGTGTTTCCAACACACTTTTTCACAGCGCATCACACGCTCAAACTCATCAAAAGTCAACAAGTTCAACAAGCAAAAACTTATCCAAGTGACTGCAGCTGAATGCGCGAGAGACGAAGCAGCGCAGATCGCGCGGCTCTTAAGTGAATTTACTGAACGTGGCACTTGCGGGAGTTAACACTGCACGCAATACCCGCAACCTCACAGCACATTTCAGGTCGTGTAGAGAGGCAAGCATATACATATACAAAATCATTTAGTAAGCATAAGTCCAAAATTTACCTTAACATATTAGAGGAAGATGTGACTGCATTGATGCTTGAGGAATGCACTTCCAGCAGCCGTGATAGACAGCAGCTGGCGGATAAAGTTTTCTAGGCACAATTTGATTTGACGAAAGTCACGAAACACTATCTCCCTATCCAATCATATTAATGGATAAAAATAAAATAAGCATGTAACGACCACAAACGGAGGAAAATAGCGGATTAAAGTACCGATACGTCACTTAAAATGTACTCAAGTAAAAGTAAAAGTCCACAATTTTTAAACTACTCAAAAAAGTACAATTACTGATAAAAACTACTTAATTACTGTAACGTGAGTATTTGTAATTCGTTACTTCACACCACTGGTTAATTCACAGCCACACTCTACGAGCCAGTGAACTCTAGAACAATGTAGTTAAAACACCTCTGGTGTTCGCGTTGGGTTAGCATTGATATCTGTTTCCATCCACCTATTTTTCTACACATTTTGGAATATCCCATAAAAAGATGCTTGATGGAAACGCTAAGTTCTAAAAAATGCGCATACAAAAAACTTTTGCGCACAATTATGTAGGATAAACTTCTTATCCGATAAGAAAAAAAAACATAACAAAAACATTTTCAGTAAACATAAACAGCCACAAAAAGTCCAATAGAAAAATACTTTTTGAAATAAAAAAAGTATGGCTTTCCTGTAGCTAGGTAGAGCATGGCGCTAGCAACGCCAAGGTCATGGGTTCGATTCCCAGGGAAAGCAAGAGCTGATCAAATGTAGAAACTGTAACTTGAATGCAATGTAAGCCGCTTTGGATAAAAGCGTCTGCTAAATGCATAAATGTAAATAAAGTGCCCATCAAACTAGTTCCATAAAATAAAATGCAGAGTCTGTGAAAGCTTTCTTTAACATCAAACTTAACTCGAAAGCCATTCTTTTAAATACTGGACTGTGTTAAATAAAATGTATAAGCCGTGACCCACTTACCATATTATATATATAATTTGTTAAAAACAAAAACAAAGCAAATTTATTTCACAAAAACTAAGACTGTTAAGAATATGATTAATACTGAATAAACGGCCTCTAAAGGTAAGGCTATTAAATAGCAGTCCCAAACTAGTTTGTCTTAATACAGTTAAGTTGGTTTGAGCCACAACACTCATTTAAACACACACACAATGACACAAAGTGAAAATAACATGGTATTTTGGGGTTATGGAAACAATAGTTACCATGGTGAATATACAATACTAACATGAAGTGTTAATGAAATGTGGAAACTGCTCCTGAATAGAATGAATATCATACCTTCATGCAAATCCTTCCCAGCTAACTCACGCAGTGCAGTGCAGTACAGTACAGTTATGGGATTGTCGGTACTGTACTTTAGTTTCACGCATTGCTCACTCGTAGTTTCTGCTCTTTAGTGAAGTGTTTTTCTGAGGTGAGAGACTTTTTATTTCGTAACAAGTTAAAGAAATAACGATAGAATAATGACACTGACTTTAAGCCTGTCAACATCATCTGACCGCAGATACTGAATCGGGACGCTCTCAGGCACTCTTTACTTAAACTGCATCTGACAGAAGTGTCAACCGCTTTCATGCACGCCTTTGAAAATAAGTCTCGCATCAGAAAAACATTAAGAATTACGTTTTTTTGTTGTTGATGTCGTTTCGATAGTTAAGTGAAACAATTTTTTTTGTCCCATCCCTAGTTAGCATTGGCATTGGGTTAGTTAGCATTAGCGTTGGGTTAGCACGAGGTTAGCAGTAAGTGTTGAGGTTCGTGCTGAGATGTTGTGCCAGTGTTGCAGAGCTTTAATTACTGTTGGAAAGTGAAACAGTGATTTCCTTTTCCTGTTTTTGTCCTCCTGGCTGATCCCACATTCCCTCAGAACACACACCGATCGTCTGAGCTGTCCATCCACACAAACACAGTGTTTAATTCGAGCGAGTGATTCTTCTGAACCGATCCAGGGAATCAGCTCATATTATGTTCCTGTTATTGATGGAGGTTGTTGTTGTGGCTGAGTGTGTGTTGGCCAGCACTGTCTCACACTGATGATGGCTCTGTGTGTGTGCGTGTTGCAGGTACTGTTAGTGTTTGCCAAAGACGATGCTCAGAGTAACAGCTTCTGCTGGGCGGGTGAACGCGCTGGTTTCAGGTGTAATGTGGCCCGATCGCCAGAAGCGGCGCTGGAGAGTTTCCAGGAGAAGAACCACGATCTGATCATCATCGACCACAGACATTCCAGATACTTCGATGCTGAAGCGCTCTGTCGGTACGTATCGGAGTTTGAGGCTCGTTCCACCGCAGAGGAACAGAGAGGATGAAGGTTCTGGAAACCGATCAAGACACTGACCTTAAATCCTATGAAGCTGCATGCACTGTGAAATATATGGTTTATTTGAAGTGCAGATCAGTTGTAATGTTGAGAAGCGTCAAACTAACCCCGTGATGTTACACGCTGCGGTCAAAAGCTATAACAAAACATCATTTTTTCTTTAAAGTGCCCCTATTATGGGTTATGAAAGGTTCATATTTTGGTTTTGGGAGTCCCTAACAGCAGGTTGACATGCATGCAAGGTCAAAAAACACTTTTATTTTCTTATAATATGCATTTATTTTTTTACCTTACTTGCTCAACGACGACTCCTTTACGTGACACTAACCTGCGGTTTCATTTAAAGCAGTGTTTGTGAGCAGCGTTGTGTTCAGCGTTACCGGGTAAACCGCTATTTTTAACGCTCCAAAAGCGGCACCTAGTGCCAAGAAATGAATTAGCATTTTCATTCAGACCAACACGAAAAGACCAACAAGTGGGCGGCAATATGCTAATGTTTCATGCTGATATCAACATGAACTGCTTGGGATTCGTTTTAAAAATGACTCGTTTCAATGATTCAGAGTCAACTCTTTCTTTTGAGAGACAATAACTTTATACACGGTGCACTTTCAGATTTAAAACTTTGCAGGATGTATTCATTCACTTAGAGCTGTATTACACACTGCATGAAAGCTCATTTTCAAAAATCCATAATAGGGGCACTTTAAAATGGTTACATTAATTGTGTTTGTTAGATATTTTAATCAGTGGAAATCAGTTTACTAAATAATGTAAACTTGACTGACTGCTTCACTTCCACTTTAACCGAACAGCACTTCAGTGTTGAGTTGACTCTCGACCGCTCGTACTGTTCTCGGGTATAAATGTACCGTATATTCAACAACAATTAGTTCAAGTGTAATTTAACCACAAGAAATTACATCCACTGGAATCCCACTGTATGCAGTGTTCACATGGCCTGCTTGAAAATGTAAATGTTTTTTGTACATTCATTGTGTTTCAGGTTTGTGTGTCTAGGAAATGCTGAAGTGTTGTTTCTAATCCTCATTTTATTTCTTTTTTTTTTTCTCAGCTCAATTCGAGCCATCAGCAGCTCTCACAACACTGTGATTGTGGCTGTGGTGAAAAGGTTTGTGCCCAGATCTCTCTCTCTCTCTCACACAGCTGTTCAGATGTCCTCATGAGTCACTTTAACATGCTTCATTGTAGTTAAATATTGTCTCACATTTGGCCGCAGCTGTGTCTTTCTGTTATCATGTGTTTTTATTAAATGGTGTGTTTTGTTCTGAAGGCCGGATCGTGAAGAAGCCACTGTGATGCCGCTGATATCAGCAGGATTTAACAGGGTGAGTGAGTGTGTGTGTGACTGCCCTTAGAAGTGAGGTAAGTGTGACAAACACTGAGAATACAGTGTGTGTGTGTGTACACAAGTGTGCGTATTAGAAGTGCTTTCTGGTTTTACACACATTAGCATCAATGCACCAGTGCCTGATCTTGCGTATCTGGAAGCGCTTTTGTTCATATGCGTGTGTTAATGACACTCTAGAGTCTCTGTGCTTCATTCAAGATCATCATGAATCGAGTGTGTTTGTCGTCACACAGCGATATGTGGAGAACTCCAACATGATGGCCTGTTATAACGAACTCATCCAACTCCATCATGGAGAAATACGAGCTCAGATCAAACTCAGGTGAGATGCTTGTCTCTTCATGACCCTTGCAAGTGTTGTTTGCTTTTGTTTAAGGGCCTTTTTGTCTTCATCACATGGACAGTCTCTCTGATGATGGTGTGTGCGTGTGTTTTCAGAGCCTGTAATGCTGTTTTTACTGCACTGGAACAGAGTCAGGAAGCCATTGAGATCAGCAGTGAAGATCAGATCATACAGGTACACACACACACACACACACGTCTCTTCAGTGAGGTTGAAGAACAAGTCAAAATCAGACACTATAATCTCAGAGACCAGCTCTAGAGGATCACTGAGACTGTGAATCTGGTTTGTCCACATGCTTCTGTCACAGTACGTCAATCCAGCGTATGAGTGCATCATGGGATACCAGCGTGGGGAACTGCTGAAGGAAAACACTGAAGTGCCTAAGAGTGAAAAAAACAAACCAGACCTGCTGGACAACATCAGCTCCTGCATCCACAGAGGGAAAGTGAGTCAGACTGACAGTCCACACACACACACACACACACACACACACACATCTCTGCCGTTCAGTTAGGAAAGTTCTGATGAACATTCAGAAATGGACCCAGGCTGTGACACTGGCTGACCGCCGCATGGGTTTTCATAGTCTTCAAGTATTACCCACAATCCTCAGCATGTGCTGACAGCCTTCCAAAGCACCAGTGATCAATATTAACCCTAAAGCCCTGCGTTATTTCAACTCATTATGTAGAGACGTTATATACTCATAAATGAATTGGCAGATGTTTGAAAACAAATGAGATCAAATGAGATGACATGATGCCAGATAGTTCAGGATCCTGTGAATAATGTCAGTAGTAAGCAGCAGAGAACTCTGGGTACAAACAGTCCAAACAAGACATGAGGTTTAATGTGTGAACAGTCCTGCTGTATCACTTCACACGGCACAAAGGTCACACACACACACACACACACACACACACACACACACACACACACACACTCAGCTGGAGGAGCGTTTGAAGCTGCAGACGCTGGACTTTCATCGCACAGGGGTCGAACTTTGATTCTCCGTCAGACCTGAGACCTGCTTCTGTATGCTGTTTAGATCCACTCTCATATGTGTGTGTGTGTGTGTTTCAGGAGTGGCAGGGGGTGTATTATGCCAAAAAGAAGAACGGAGACAGTGTGCAGCAGAATGTGAAGATGACGCCTGTCGTTGGACAGGGAGGGTGCGCAGCGTTTCTGTCTCTCTGCTTTAAAGTTTTACTCTTTCTTCAGTAAATCAAATGGCTGATTTCAGCTTCATTTCAAAACAAACATGTTTATTTTTAATTTCTGAAGAAATGTAATTCAGGTTCCTGTTGGCCGAGGGTCAGGTGACTCTAGTTTGATCGTGTGTGTTAATATTTCTCTGTCTGTCTCTCCTGTAGTAAAATCAGGCACTGTGTGTCTGTTAACAGGCCTTTAAATGACCATAACAAGGTAAGCAGACGTTCAGTCGTCCGACAGCGATACTGAGACATGCTTGTGTCGTGATGATGTTTATGACTGATCTGTGTGTTTTGATCCAGACAGAAAAGTCCTGTGAGCGAGTCCAGGCCGAATCACAGACAGGTACCAGAGACACAGTGTTTACACACGATCTGATGGTTTCATGGTCAGAGAGTGAGAGATGCATGACATGCAAATCACCACAATAATTAAACTACAATCAGAGAGAGAGTGCGTGTGTGTGTGTGAGGGAGTGTGTGTGTGTGTGTGAGGGAGTGTGTGTGTGTGTGTGTGTGTGAGGGAGTGTGTGTGTGTGTGTGTGTGTGAGGGAGTGTGTGTGTGTGTGTATGAGGGAGTGTGTGTGTGTGTGTGTGTGTGTGAGGGAGTGTGTGTGTGTGTGTGTGTGTGAGGGAGTGTGTGTGTGTGTGTGTGAGGGAGTGTGTGTGTGTGTGTGTGTGTGAGGGAGTGTGTGTGTGTGTGTGAGGGTGTGTGTGTGTGTGTGTGTGAGGGGGAGTGTGAGGGAGTGTGTGTGTGTGTGAGGGGGAGTGTGAGGGAGTGTGTGTGTGTGTGAGGGAGTGTGTGTGTGTGTGTGTGAGGGAGTGTGTGTGTGTGTGTGTGTGAGGGGGAGTGTGAGGGAGTGTGTGTGTGTGTGAGGGGGAGTGTGAGGGAGTGTGTGTGTGTGTGTGTGTGTGTGTGTGTGTGAGGGAGTGTGTGTGTGAGGGGGAGTGTGAGGGAGTGTGTGTGTGTGTGAGGGGGAGTGTGAGGGAGTGTGTGTGTGTGTGTGTGTGAGGGAGTGTGTGTGTGTGTGTGAGGGTGTGTGTGTGTGTGTGTGTGTGAGGGAGTGTGTGTGTGTGTGTGTGAGGGAGTGTGTGTGTGTGTGTGTGAGGGAGTGTGTGTGAGGGTGTGTGTGTGTGTGTGAGGGAGTGTGTGTGTGTGTGAGGGGGAGTGTGAGGGAGTGTGTGTGTGTGTGAGTGCGTGTGTGAGGGAGTGTGTGTGAGGGAGGGTGTGTGTGTGTGTGTGAGGGAGGGTGTGTGTGTGTGTGTGAGGGAGGGTGTGTGTGTGTGCGTGAGGGAGGGTGTGTGTGTGTGAGGGGGAGTGTGAGGGAGTGTGTGTGTGTGTGTGTGAGGGAGGGTGTGTGTGTGTGTGAGCGAGTTTGTGTGCGAGTGAGTGAGTGCGTGTGTGTGTGAGGGAGGGTGTGTGTGTGTGTGAGCGAGTTTGTGTGCCAGTGAGTGAGTGAGTGTGTGTGTGCGTGAGGGGGTGTGAGGGAGTGTGTGAGGGGGAGTGTGAGGGAGTGTGTGTGTGTGTGTGAGGGAGGGTGTGTGTGTGTGAGCGAGTTTGTGTGCCAGTGAGTGAGTGAGTGCGTGTGTGTGTGAGGGAGTGTGTGTGTGTGTGTGTGTGTGTGAGGGAGTGTGTGTGTGTGTGTGTGTGTGTGTGTGAGGGAGTGTGTGTGTGTGAGGGAGGGTGTGTGTGTGTGAGCGAGTTTGTGTGCCAGTGAGTGAGTGAGTGCGTGTGTGTGTGAGGGAGTGTGTGTGTGTGTGTGTGTGTGTGTGTGAGGGAGTGTGTGTGTGTGTGTGTGAGGGTGTGTGTGTGTGAGGGGGAGTGTGAGGGAGTGTGTGTGTGTGTGTGTGAGGGAGGGTGTGTGTGTGTGTGTGTGTGTGTGCCGGTGAGCGAGTGAGTGCGTGTGTGTTCAGGTGTGCTGATGTGTCGATGTTGTCGTTGTGTCAGATATTCAGCAGTCCAGCAAACATAAGGACCGCAGGAAAGGATCGTTGGATGTTCGCTCGACGACCTCTAGAGGAAGTGATGGTGAGATGACACTGTTGACCCCTGACCTTTGACCCTCAACCAAAACCCCGCCCCTCACTCAGAACCTCTCCCCTAGGCGGAGCGTCCAGGTTTAGCTTTAACATGTAACCGTTTCGGTGTACAAACGGCTCCTGTTCCCCTCTCTCTCTGCCCTGTGCTTTCCTGTCGTATCGCCACTGTCCTATCAACAATAAAGGCATAAAATACCCCAAAAATATAACTTCATAAAAGAAATTAGCTTTATAAAACATCTCACTGTCTGGCAGTCATAAAACTCTCCCTGACTAACCCTTGACCTCTGACCCCTGTGCTCAGGTGCATGTGAAGTGAAGGATGATTTCAGATGATCTTGTGTTTAGCAGGAAGTTCTCAGAGGAGACACTCGTCTATGGCCAGAATCCACTCCATGACTATTGAAGCTCCCATCACTAAGGTACATTACTGTGTTTGGCTTTAGCAGGCTCATGTTATAAAGTGGGGCGAGTGTGTGTGTTGTTGTGGTTCTGTGGGCACATGTTTTAATTCTGATGTGTGTGTGTGTGTAGGTGATAAACATCATCAACGCGGCTCAGGAGAGCAGTCCGATGCCGGTGGCCGAAGCGCTGGACCGCGTGCTGGAGATCCTGCGGACGACAGAGTTATACTCTCCTCAGCTCGGTACTAAAGAGGAAGATCCTCACACCAACGACCTGGTGGGCGGATTGATGACCGTAAGTCTCACAGTGCCTCTGATTGCCACTGTGTGTGTGTGTGTTTTTGTGACAAATGAGGACATAAATTTGTATAATGACAAGGGTATGACGGGTATTACAAGGAGAAGGTGACTTTTCAGGACATTACCCCATGTCCCCACTTTTCAAAACGCTTATCATACAGAATGGAATGTATTGAAAATCTGAAATAGCACAAAGTCTCCTGTGAGGGCTAAGTTTAGGTGTAGGGTTGGTGTAGGGCAATAGCACATACAGTTTGTACAGTATAAAAACCATTACACCTATGGAGAGTCCCCACTTTTCACAAAAACAAACGTGAGTGTGTGTGAGAGAGAGCTGCAGCACGTCTCCAGTCTGTCACATGTAATCAGGAATGTGAAGCGCTTCTCGGTTGTTTCTGTCAGTGGGGTGCTGACGCTGCTTTCTCTCCTGCAGGACGGACTGCGAAGGCTATCAGGAAACGAGTACATCTTAGCCACAAAACGTAAGCTGAGTTCACTGCTTTATGACCTTTGACCCCATTTCCTGTTCCACTATTCCCACCGTTTGTGTTTCAGAGCTGCATCACATCCCAAGTCACCTGACCACACCACTGTCTCTCAACGATATCCCACCATGCATTGCTCAGACGATGGAAAACGAAGAATCGTGGGACTTTGATATTTTCAGCCTGGAGTCAGCCACTATGAAGCGGTGCGACACACACACACACGTGCATGCATAAGCATACACACACTCACATGTACACATGCATACACTCACGTGCATGCTCACACACACACAAGTACATCTCAACACAAACTCACACACACTCTTTATTTCAAAGCCTTCTAATGTTTTTATATCAAGTTAATAATAATGACTACTGAAAAACACAAAACATACTAGAAAATGTGAACATTATGTACTTTTAGTGGTTTGTTTTGGTTGGTTGTGGTTTTTCCAGTTGAGTGTCTTGTTTAACTCACTTTGCTTAGTTTACTCTCATCTAAACACTCATGAAGTGTAGATTCTGTACAGGTGTGTGTGTCAGGTGAGCAGACACTCCTCATGCCTCTGTGTTTATTTTCAGGCCTTTAACGTTTCTGGGTCTGAAAATCTTCTCGCGGTTCGGCGTCTGTGACTTCCTGAGCTGTCCGGAGGCGACGCTGCGCTCCTGGCTGCAGATCATCGAGGCCAATTATCACTCCAGCAACTCCTACCACAACTCCTCACACGCCGCAGACGTGCTCCACGCCACCGCATACTTCCTGTGCAAGGAGCGCGTCAAGGTGAACACACACACCACACACACAGGTTGCGGGTTCGAGTCTCGGGCCGGCAGGGATTGTAGGTGGGGGGAGTGAATGTCCAGCGCTCTCTCCACCCTCAATACCACGACTGAGGTGCCCTTGAGCAAGGCACTGAACCCCCAACTGCTCCCCGGGCGCCGCAGCATAAATGCCCACTGCTCCGGGTGTGTGTGTGTTCACTGCTGTGTGTGTGTGTTCACTGCTGTGTGTGTGTGTTCACTGCTGTGTGTGTGTGTGTTCACTGCTGTGTGTGTGTGTGTGTTCACTGCTGTGTGTGTGTGTGTGTGTTCACTGCTGTGCGTGTGTGTGTGTGTTCACTGCTGTGCGTGTGTGTGTGTGTTCACTGCTGTGCGTGTGTGTGTGTGTTCACTGCTGTGCGTGTGTGTGTGTGTGTTCACTGCTGTGCGTGTGTGTGTGTGTGTTCACTGCTGTGCGTGTGTGCGTGTGTGTTCACTGCTGTGCGTGTGTGTTCACTGCTGTGCGTGTGTGTTCACTGCTGTGCGTGTGTGTTCACTGCTGTGCGTGTGTGTTCACTGCTGTGCGTGTGTGTTCACTGCTGTGCGTGTGTGTGTTCGTTTACTGCTGTGTGTGTGTGTTCGTTTACTGCTGTGTGTGTGTGTTCGTTCACTGCTGTGTGTGTGTGTGTGTGTGTGTGTTCACTGCTGTGTGTGTGTGTGTTCGTTCACTGCTGTGTGTGTGTGTGTGTGTGTGTGTGTGTGTGTTCACTGCTGTGTGTGTGTGTGTGTGTGTGTTCACTGCTGTGTGTGTGTGTGTGTGTGTGTTCACTGCTGTGTGTGTGTGTGTGTGTGTGTTCAATGCTGTGTGTGTGTGTGTGTGTGTGTGTGTTCACTGCTGTGTGTGTGTGTGTGTGTGTTCACTGCTGTGTGTGTGTGTGTGTGTGTTCACTGCTGTGTGTGTTGGATGGGTTAAATGCAGAGCACGGATTCCGAGTATGGGTCACCACACTTGGCAGTATGTCACGTCACTTTCACACACTTTCAATCTCTTGACTTTTAGACTTAGCTTTATTTGTATTACTAAATAGTAGATTACTCAATTGTCCAAATAACCAGTAGATTACTTGGTCACCAAAATAATAGTTAGATACAGTCCTAGATCAGTTACAAAATACTACTGCATTGTTTTGCTTTGTATGATTAAAAGACAAATGTTTTGTCATAAAAAAAATTATATTCATTAAAGAAACTGTTTGAATAAGGAAGCAATAACTTTGCCATAGTATCCTTTCATATGTAAAGGTTGCCACAGCCATTGCATGCTTTTTGTTCTGCACTTTATTTGTACCAATTTGTTTTATTAGAATTTGAAAGATATTGTTTGATAAGGGAGATCTCCGATTTTAGTCCTTGGAAACCAAAGAAGTAATGCTTAAAGTCCTTGAAAGTCCTGGAATTTAATTTAGCAGTTTCTGTAGGAACCCTGCTTATAACTGGTGAAGGGGTTCGGCTCTCATGGTGCTGTTTGTGTCCTGTTATTGTGTTTGTCTGATGTGATCTTGGCATGCGGTTTGTGAACATATTTCACCACACAGAGCAGAAGCAGCTGAAGTCGTGATTCACAGTTGTTTGACTAGCAGTAGATGTGATCGTCAGCGTATGCTAATGAAAGACGTGAGGGTGTTAGCGCTGCGATCGCAGCTCGGTGTCGCTGCAGCTTCACTCTCCGTGTGTCTCTTTCTCAGCAAAGTCTGGACCCTATAGACGAGGTGGCGGCTCTGATCGCGGCGACCGTGCATGATGTCGATCATCCTGGGCGGACAAACTCCTTCCTGTGTAACGCAGGAAGTGAACTGGCCATTCTGTACAACGACACTGCTGTGCTGGAGAGTCACCACGCCGCGCTCGCCTTCCAGATCACCACCCGAGACGACAAGTGCAACATCTTCAAGAACATGGAGAGGTATGCACTAAACTGAGCCTCTGTTTCACACGCTGTGATGACAGCATTAAATGTGCTCCTGATGTTGGTCATAGTGCAGTGGTTGATTGACAGGTGAGCAGGTTAAGGGTGTGTGTGTGTGTGTGTGTGTTTGCAGTATGATGTGTTCTCATGCGTCTCTGATGAGTGTGCTCTCTGATGGATCTCAAAGCATTTCAGACCCTGTTTACATCCATATTGATCAGATCACCTGACACACTCACACACACACACTGACACGCACACACTCTCTCTCACAGGAACGAGTACCGCACGCTCCGGCAGGCCATCATAGACATGGTCCTTGCCACTGAGATGACCAAACACTTCGAACACGTCAACAAGTTTGTCAACAGCATCAACAAACCGCTGGCAGCACTGGAGGAGAACGGGGTGAGAATCTCACTCACACACTTACTCTCTCTCTCACACACACACACACTTACTCTCTCTCTCTCTCTCACACACACACACACTTACTCTCAATTCAATTCAATTCAGAAAGCTTTATTGGCATGACAAAAACATACATTCTGTATTGCCAAAGCATTAAAACAACATAGAAAATTTAGTAAAGCTTATAGAAAATAATAGTAATAATGAAACTAAATAAAAGCATTATTACATAAACACATGGCTAGATATAACAAAAACAAAACAATGCTAACTGTTAATAAAATAAATAATGAATTATAATAATAAATAAAAGATTATACTACAGACATCATGTAACAACTGAACTTAGAAACTGAACATTGTATAGATGATATAGATGTGTGTAGCTGTAATGTGTGTGTGTTTGTGCTGTGAGTGAGTGTGTGTTTATTGGCTGTTTGTTTCTCTCTGGCTGTCTCTCAGGAGATGACAAGATGCTACAAATCTTGCAGCTATATTACAACATTTGGCTTCTTCGCCAAGAATGAAACCGAGTTTTTGGGTTGGATTATATGTGCTAAATTGGGGGAATATTTTATTAATTTTGGGGTAGTAGTGGTCTCTGATAGCTGTATATTTAGTGCATTCTGTGAGGAAGTGCAGCTCCGTCTCCGTCACTCCCAGGATGCAGTGCGAGCAGAGTCGGTCCTCACGAGAGAGCCAGGTCTGTCTGCGCCGGCCCGTCTCTACGGCCAGACTGTGTTCACTGAGTCTGTACATCGTCAGTGTTTTCCTGAGTCTCACATCACTCACGGCGCTCAGGTAGATCGCAACAGTGTATTTTCGATTTAGGGCCGAATAACATTCCAGTTTGTGTTGGTTTTTAATGGTGTTTGTCCAATGGGTGATGTACTTGTCTTTTTCTGTGTTTATAATGTGTGTGGGCCGAATGTGTGTGAGTGTGTGTGTGTCCTGAGGCTGGCTGATCTCTGTGTGTGTGAGCTCAGTCAGTCTCAGCACCAGCTGAAGGAGGGGACTCTTACTTACGCTCAGCTCTTGGTGTTTTAGGGCTTTGTAATGGTATGTGTTGGGGTCGCTTGTTTTTAGGTGTTTCCAGAATTTCAGGGCTCTTTTTTGAATGTTTAGAAGCAGAGGGTATTGGCCTAATTCTGCTCTGCATCCGTTGTTTGGAGTTTTTCTTTGAACTTTAAGTATTCTTTTACAAAAATCTAAATGTAGAGTTTCGATCGGGTGTTTTTCCCAATTTAAGAAGTCAAATTTTATAGAAGGACCCCACACTTCACTGCCATATAAAACAATTGGTTCAATTATAGATTTGAAAAGTTTGAGTCAGATTTGGATTGGGATGTCAATTTTAATGGATCTTTTTATGGCATAGAAAGCCCTTTGAGCTTTCTCTTTGAGTTCATTCACAGCCAAAGCAAAGTTACCGGTTGGAGTTATTTTCAGGCCGAGGTAAGAGTATGTTTTTGTGGTTTCAATGGTTCTGTGTGATAGTGTGAATGTGTGTGTTGGTCCCTGAGATCTGGAGCGTTTCTGGAACATCATTACTCTAGTTTTTTGGAGGTTGACCGTCAGGGCCCAGGTCTGACAGTAATCCTCCAGCAGATTCAGGCTGTCCTGAAGCCCCTCTGCAGTGGGCGACAGGAGGACCAGGTCATCTGCGTAGAGAAGACACTTTATCTCTGTGTCGTGTAGAGTGAGACCTTGAAAGGGGGCGTGTTCTAATGTGTTGGCCAATTGGTTGATGTAGATGTTGAAGAGGGTGGGGCTTAAACTGCATCCCTGTCTCACTCCACGCCCCTGGGGGAAGAATTCGGTTCTTTGGTTCCCAATTTTAACCGCACAATGGCTGGCTGTGTACATTGATTTGATCAAATCATAGAATTTTCCCCCTATTCCACTGTCGATAAGTTTTAGGTATAGTCCTTCATGCCAGATTGAATCGAATGCTTTCTTGAAATCAACGAAACAAGCAAAAAATTTTCCTTTGTTTTGATGTACATATTTGTCAATTAGTGTTTGTAATGTAAAAATGTGATCGGATGTGCGACATTTTGGAAGAAAGCCAGTTTGGCATTTACTCAAGGCATTGTGCTTCGTAAGGAAGTGTAACAGTCTGGTGTTTAAGATGCTACAGAACACCTTCCCCAGGTTACTGTTCACACAGA
Organism: Barbus barbus; assembly: GCF_936440315.1. Lineage (NCBI taxonomy): Eukaryota > Metazoa > Chordata > Actinopteri > Cypriniformes > Cyprinidae > Barbus > Barbus barbus. The sequence continues at coordinate 31,279,154 of NC_136750.1, forward strand.
TGCCTCGGTAGTTGTTGGGGTCTAGTTTATCTCCGTTCTTGTGAACGGGGCTGATGAGGCCCTTGTTCCAGATCTCAGGGAAGAACCCGACACACAGAACATCATTGAAGAGTTTTAGCATGGCCAGTTTGAAGCTTTGCTCTGTGTGTTTCAGCATCTCGTTCAGGATGCTGTCGACACCACAGGCTTTCTTGGGCTCAAGGACCCCTAATTTATCTTCCAATTCTTTCATTGTTATGGGGAAATCTAAGGGGTTTTGATTCGCTTTAATCGATCTTTCTAAATTGTCTAGTTTATTAATTATTTGGGTTGGGCTATATAATTCTTGGAAATGAGTTTTCCACGTCTCCCCATCTTGGATGGCCAGAGTTTCTTGATTTGGTTTGTATAATAATTTCCATTTATCCCAAAATTTGTGTGAATTTATAGATTTTTCAATTTCTTCAAACTGGTTTTGCAAAAACTGTGCTTTTTTCCGCCGGAGTGTGGCTTTATATAGTTTTAGTGCCTCACAGTAATGAAGGCGGAGGTCCGGATTATCTGGTTGTCTGTGTTTCTGATTTGATAGATTTCTGAGGTTTTTTCTCAGAGTCTTACAGTCCAAATCAAACCATTTGTCAGTATCTAAACATTTTTTCTTTGGTTTAACAATGGTCAAATGACTCTTTTGTGCTGTTTTGTATAATATGTTGTTTAGAT
>NC_136750.1:31289852-31297352 GCF_936440315.1 Barbus barbus
ATTTTTGTAATTATTTAACTTCTGCAATAATCCGCTTTAAACCGAGACCAAGCTCCAAAGCGTTCATGAATTATAATAATTTAACTTTCAATAGTGCATCTAACGGCTTGATTAATGCAGGATTTGTGCAAATATCCCTGTGTTGCTGTTAAACAGGGTTATTATAACTCATGAATAGAAATAAAGAGAAAATACAGAGCTGAAGCTGACCTCTGACCTCTGACCTTGACGCTCATGGAGCTAAAGCTCACTCCAGGTCTTACGTGTTTACTTTAGAACTTAATGGAGATAAAACAAAAACATTAAAGACAAGACCTTTAAGTTGTCAGATTTAATTCAAACAGGTTTAGAGAAATGTAAATAAAGTTTACTGTTTACTGATACTCACCAGCGTCCGGCGCGCTTCCGCCTGTGGCCTGTAGGTGGCGCCGGAGGGGCGGAGCTCCGCTGAATATAAGCGGCAGAAGAACACGCGCGTCACGTGACTTCCGCTCGGGGCCTCTCCGAGTGTGTTTATGAATCGCTGACCGAACTTTAGATTTAAACTCATCATCAGCGTCGGTCCGGTGTCCGGTGTCCCGTGTCCCGCGATGGCGTCTGGATCGCCGTGAGTGTGTTTGTTCAGATTCTCCGCTCGGAGGAAAAACTTTATCCCGATTGATTCTCTCTCTGTGTTCATATGAAACATTATACTGTAAAACTGCTATAAGCGCTCGCTCCTTTACTGTAAACTAACGAATCTAGCAGAATCCGTGATTGAAACTCAACCGGAAACCGTTCAGATTGATCTGATTGATCTGCTGCGTGTAACAATAGTTTATTATTGAAGGACAAGAAGACTGAGCTCTAGAGTTCTGTTCATACTCTCCTCCAGAAACACGAGAACAGACCCGAGCCAGAGCTGCCACGACACACACACACCTACACACACACACCTACACACACTCTCACACACACACGCTCACACACACACACACACCTACACACACTCTCACACACACGCACACACACACGCACACCTACACTCACACACTCACTCACACCTACACTCGCACACTCTCGCACACACACACACCTACACTCGCACACTCTCGCACACACACACACCTACACTCACACACTCACTCACACCTACACACACCTACACTCACACCTACACACGCACACCTACACTCACACCTACACACGCACACCTACACACGCACACCTACACTCACTCACTCACACACACACGCACACCTACACTCACTCACTCACACACACACACACACACACACTCACTCACACCTACACACACCCACACACTCACTCACACCTACACACACCCACACCTACTCACTCACACCTACACACTCACACACTCACTCACACCTACACACACCCACACACTCACTCACACCTACACACGCACACCTACACTCACTCACTCACACACACACGCACACCTACACTCACTCACTCACACACACACACACACACACACTCACTCACACCTACACACACCCACACACTCACTCACACCTACACACACCCACACCTACTCACTCACACCTACACACTCACACACTCACTCACACCTACACACACCCACTCACTCACTCACACCTACACACGCACACCTACACTCACTCACACACACACACACACACTCACTCACACCTACACACACCCACACACTCACTCACACCTACACACACCCACACCTACACACACCTACTCACTCACACCTACACACACACACACACTCACTCACACCTTCACTCACTCACACACTCACACCTACACACACACACACACACACACACACACACACACTCACTCACACCTACACACACCCACACACTCACTCACACCTACACACACCCACACCTACACACACCTACTCACTCACACCTACACACACACACACTCACTCACACCTACACTCACTCACTCACTCACACACTCACTCACACCTACACACACACACTCACACACTCACTCACACCTACACACACACACACACACACCTACACACACACTCACTCACACACTCACTCAAACCTACTCACACACACACCTACACACACTCACTCACTCACACCTACACTCACACACTCACTCACACCTACACACACTCGCTCACACCTACACACACACGCACACTCTCGCACACACACACACACCTGCACACGCAGATACGCACACCTACACTCACACACTCACTCACTCACTCACTCACTCACACCTACACACACTCACGCACACCTACACTCACACACCTACACTCACACACTCACACCTACACACACCTGCACACGCAGACACGCACACCTACACACACTCACACACACCTACACACGCACACCTACACTCACACCTACACACACACACACACTAAACACTACACACACATTTGAATACTTTTATTTGGATCTAAAAGACATTACAAAGACAACAAGATCCAAATACTCTGGGAAGAGTTTTTGACAAGGTGACGGATCTACAGTTCATGGCTCACATACTTGCACAAGTCCTTCCATTTATGATACTCAACACATTAAGGATAAACAACATCCCCGTCTCCATATTTGCATGCTCCCTATGGTGGCTGAAGTAGAGCTGAATTTTGCAAGCCGTTTTGCCTCCTTTTTTTGCAGCCCCCCCTAACTGCATCCCTCTGATCACACTCTTATGGACATGACCCAAACTTCCAAATACCAGAATTATTAATCTACAGTTATATCCAAGTTGGAGAATGAGATCTACCAGAGGTTGGTATTTCAATAGTTTGGAATAGTAGCAAGTATTCATGTACAGATCAAAACAGCAGCCCACCTCAGAGATACATACGTATTTCATAACCTCATTTACAATTACAATGTCAGGAGTATTTGGAATGCTTCTAAAGTAATCACCGTCAGATATGTTATGATGAAACCAGTTCATTCGCACAGTGCTATGCTTGTAGATCTTACTATCATGTCCACAGATTACCTTTTCCAACTCCTTTGCAACCAGATCAACCAAACGGTCATGTCTGGCCACATAAAGTCCTTTATAATTGTAGCATCCGTTTAGTATATGAGCAACCGTTTCATTTTCCTGCTGAGTTGGATGTAATATACAATAGGGTTCATGCTTTGATGGATACCATATTGCCAAATTATACTTTGTTGGTAGACACTGTAGCCTTGCTTTAATCATGAATATCAGAATGTCATCTGAGATTGAGGGGTTTGACAGGACAGAATGAGACACTGAATGGTCGGCAAATTGAAGTAATGCAAGGTTTCCTTGTAATCTGAGACCCGTCCAGTGCTGTCCATTTTGGGTCTGTCTAAGATGAAGAATTGAGGCTCTTACATGTTTAATCTGTAGCTGATGAGGTGTACTGTCTTTGAGGATCGCCAGGGTGGAAACCAGCGGATCGGTGATTATGCTGTTGTTAAGAGCAACTACTTCTCCGTCGGGTCCCAGCCAGGACAGCTGTATTCCTGTACGGCAGCAGAGGTCGTTTAAATCCAGCCAGTCGGAGCGCACTCCAAATCCAGCTGCTCTGATGTCGAACTTTCCGTTCTGCTTTAGTTTAAATCCAAGAAACTGGGACTCGTTTATGGAAGCAGCAGGTATTTTGCGACGCTGTAGATGTAAAAACAGCGATTCGCGTGATAGTTCTCTAACAGTTGTATCGTCATTGTTAAGCATGTTTAGAAGATGTCCTGTTCTGGACGCAGTGTAGAGCCATTCAATGTTTGGGGCGCCGAGACCTCCGTCTCTACGCGACTGGAAGATAATGTCCCTAGTTGTATGACTATTAAGACAAAACCATTTCCTCACCAGCTTCACCGTTTCGTTGTTCATCGCTGACAGTGTACGTTGTGGAATATGTACGTTCGGCAAAAGGTGTTGGATTTTAGCCGCTGCGATCAGCCTGATGGCTTCAATCTTCATCATTATGGGGAGTGGGGCAGCATCAATCAGCCCAAGTCTTTGGGTATACTCATGACACAGCTCTGTGATCTGTTCCTCCCAATCGCCACTGACGTTAAATTTATGACCCAGATAAGGATATGTTTCGTGGCGTTCATACAGTCGGATGCGTTTCTGCATTAATGAGAAGGCAGGGGGCTTGTCAGACTTTGCTTTATACCATCTGTTTCCTCCACTGCGTCGTTCATAGAATGCAGCACATTTTGTATGTTTGATGTCTAAACCCGACCACCTTATGAACTCATCCGTGCGGAGGAGCATGTTGGAAATTACACTTTCATCTCTTGAGGAGATTTCCACATCGTCTGCATAGCCTTGCACTGGGTTTGGGGATCGCACACCTGCAGGCGCGCACTGGCACAGCCACTTCATCCAGGAGTTAATCGCCAGAATGAAATTGATGGCGCTCCACGGGCACCCTGTTTTGATGCCGATTTTAAGTGGTATGGGATCGGTTAGGCCGCTTCCACATATGACTTGGATGTAAGTTATTATAAACATCTTTAATTACATCTGCATACAGCTGTGGTAATATTATTTCGTCTAATGCGTGAAACATGACATCATGGGGCAATGTGCCAAATGCATCACGAAAATCCAAAAAAAACTGTGAAGAACCTGGTAGATGAATGTTTGAAGTCATCTATTCTTGGAAGTCTCCACCCTCAATACCACGACTGAGGTGCCCTTGAGCAAGGCACCGAACCCCCAACTGCTCCCCGGGCGCTGCAGCATGGCTGCCCACTGCTCCGGGTGTGTGTTCACGGTGTGTGTGTGTGTGTGTGTGTGCATTTGTTCACTACTCACTGCTGTGTGTGTGCACTTGGATGGGTTAAACGCAGAGCACCAATTTCGAGTATGGGTCACCATACTTGACAATACGTCACGACTTTACTTACTTTACTTTACTTTACTATTCCTGTTTTAAGACAAAAGACATGTTCATTCATCCCCTGCCTATTGATATAAGCTTTTTGCTTTGAAAGTATTCCTGTCTCTACTAACCAAGGAAGTATTCGTGACAGCATACATTTCATAAACACCTTATAGACTGTAGGTAGTAAGGAGATGTCTCTCCAGGTAGACGGGTCGTCAGGAATATTATCTTTTTTGGGGATACGGTGGATCAGGGCCCCTTTCCATGATTCTGGAACTTTACCATTTTCCAGACAGATGTTAAATATGTTGGTCAGAATTGGACACCATTTGTTTGGTAGTCTTCAGCGTTTCATAAATCACTCCAAGTCCGCTTGCTTTATTATTGGGGAGGTCATTAACCACTTTCTCCACTTCAGTGACCGTAAACAGAGAAGTGTTCAGTTGGCTAGATTGTACGGGAAATAATGATCCAGTCCAAGGCGGTGCATTTAGAAGTGTAGTAATTGCACAGTTAGTATATTATTTGCGCTAGGGGTGTGCGATAGGACGATGTTTGATGGTGGATGATAAAAATGTCTCCACGATCTGCTTTTGAAGAAATATGGTAGTATCGTGCTACAGCACACATTATATCAAATACAGTTCTGGCCTCCGTCTCTATATACTGTACAACACCACATATAGAGTTACTCTGACAGGACACTGCACTTATTCGCGATCACTAAAGTACATTATTTGCACACAAGCCTTGCTGGTTAAATGTTTAATTCACGCGCTGGTCTGACGTGCGCTTGTTCTGAGCGCATACACCTGAAGCACGCACTAAAAACAGCGCCTGATTACTCAACTAACTTATCTTTTGCGCTAATACGGTCAAAACACACAAGGTTTACATACAGACTCAGTTGGTTATCTCTAAAATGAAAGTAAATAGTTAAGAGAGAAACGGATGCGTGCCTGTATATTAGATGCGTGCAGCTCTTAAAGGGACAGGACACTAAACATGCTGTCGACTGTCATTAAAGGGATAGTTCACCCTAAAATAACAGTTCTGTCATTATTTACTCACATGTTGTCCCAAACCTCTATTAATTTCTTGTGCTGAACCCAAAAGAAGATATTTTGAAGAATAAGGGTAACCAAACAGTTACTTTGATAGCAGGAAAGAACAATCCTATGGAAGTCACTGAGGACCAGCAACTGATTGGTTTTCCACCTTCTTCAAAATAGCATTTATGTTCAGCAGAAGAAAGAAACTCATTCAGGATTAAAACAACTTTTAAGTAAATGATGGTATAAAAATAAAACATTTTGACAGATGACAGAATATTTATTTTTGGGGGAACTACATTTACATTTAGTCATTTGGCAGATGCTTTTATCCAAAGCGACTTACAATTGGGGAATACAAGAAGCGAGGCAGTCAGACAGAGGAAGTGCTCGTAACACCAAGTCTCAGTCATTGTTCAAATAAGTACAAGCTAGTAAGCGGAGAGAAAGATAGAGGGAAAGAGTTTTTTTTTTTTTTTTGAGTTTAGTATGAAGTGAGGTACTGCCGAAGTTGTTGCTTGAAGATTGCCAGGGATCCGGCGTTCCGGATAGGGGTGGGAAGATTATTCCACCAGCCAGGAATGGAGAACGAGAATGTTCTGGAGAGTGATTTTGAGCCTCTCTGTGATGGTACCACAAGGCGTCGCTCACTAGCAGATCTCAGACTTCTGGAGGGGATGTAGGTTCGTAATAGTGAGTGGAAGTAGGAGGGTGCTGAGCCTGTGGTAGTTCTGTACGCAAGCATCAGTGTCTTGAACTGGATGCGAGCTGCCACTGGTAGCCAGTGCAAGGAGATGAAGAGAGGTATAACATGCGCTCTTTTGGGCTCGTTGAAGATCAGTCGTGCCGCTGCATTCTGAATCATTTGTAGAGGTTTGATTGTGTTTGATGGCAGACCAGCCAGAAGAGCATTGCAGTAGTCCAGTCTAGAAACAACCAGGGCCTGGACAAGAAGTTGCGCAGCATGCTCTGTCAGAAAGGGCCTGATCTTTCTGATGTTGTGTAGTGCAAACCTGCAGGATCGAGCAGTCTTTGCAATGTGCTCTTTTGAAGATCAGCTGGTCATCAAAGGTTACACCAAGATTTCTGACCGAAGTTGATGGGGTAATCATTGATGAGCCGAACTGAATCGTGAAGTCATGCCGTAGAGTCGGAGTGGCAGGGAAAAGAGAGATAGAGCTGTGTGTCATCGGCGTAGCAGTGATAGGAGAAGCCATGTGCATGTATGATGGGACCCAGCGATGTAGTGTACGTGGAGAAGAGGAGGGGTCCAAGAACCGATCCCTGAGGAACTCCAGTGACCAGTTGATGTGGTTTGGATACCTCCCCTCCCCAAGCCACCCTGAAGGATCTACCGGTGAGATAGGATTCAAACCAGCGAAGTGGAATCCCAGTGATGCCCAGTGATGAGAGGGTAGACAGGAGAATCTGATGATTGACAGTGTCAAAAGCAGCAGAGAGATCCAGCAGAATGAGGACTGACGATTTGGAATCAGCCTTTGCAGTTCGCAGGGCTTCAGTGACTGAGAGTAGCGCAGTCTCTGTTGAATGGCCACTCCTGAAACCTGACTGTTTAGCATCCAGTTTGTTGTACTGTGA
>NC_136750.1:31299852-31314852 GCF_936440315.1 Barbus barbus
CTCTCACTCTCTCTCTGTGTGTGTGTGTGTGTGTCTTCTCTCACTCTGTGTGTGTGTGTGTGTGTGTGTGTGTGTCTTCCTTCTCTCACTCTCTGTGTGTGTGTGTGTGTGTGTGTGTCTTCTCTCACTCTCTGTGTGTGTGTGTGTGTGTGTGTGTGTGTGTGTGTCTTCTCTCACTCTCTGTGTGTGTGTGTGTGTGTGTGTGTGTGTGTGTGTCTTCTCTCACTCTCTCACTCTCTCTCTGTGTGTGTGTGTGTGTGTGTGTCTTCTCTCACTCTCTCACTCTCTCTCTGTGTGTGTGTGTGTGTGTGTGTGTAGGGTGAGACCGCTGTATCTGCATGTGCAGGGCCGCCGTCAGGAGGAAGTCAACAGTAAGTACTGGAGCTCAGTCACATGAGCACCGTGTCACTTTACAAACCAACACCGCTTTTTTGCTGGTCAAAAAGTGCTAATTCATGTGACCTGCAAACACAATGTGAGGTTGGGATTCTCGATTTAATTAGTCATCTTGAAAATGTAACTAAAGAAAATCCTATTCCGAGTGCTCTACACATGAAGCTGTAAATGTTCAACAAGTCACTTGTTAAATATCTTTGCAGCAAAGATGCATGAACTGCAACTACATCTTGTACAAACTTGTCTTATACATATTATATGTTCAGAAATAATACGAGGAAAATGCTTAAAAACAAATCTCAAACGTCTAGGTAGTTCAGAATGACTGAAGTGTAACAGCAGTAGACTATTATGTGCAGTGAAACACTGATAATCTAAACCTCTCCTTCAGTGTGACCTCACACACCACTCACAGACACACTCCTCACTGACCGTTACTAATGCTTAGTTTAGCCTCCATTTAGGTGTGGTTTACATGAGTTTCACGTTTATAACGATCATTGCCGCTCACTCCTGATCATCTGCTCTGCTCGCTCATGTTTGTCAGAGGCAGTGGCTAGAATAAAGCAGATCATCTCTGAGGACGTCCTGCGCTCGTCGGGAGGACAGCAGCCCGCTGTGATGCCCACCGTCCCGGTGTACCGGCAGACCGTCAGCGCCGCCCCCGGACACAAACCGGCCCCGCCGCACACGGGGGTAAGAGAGAGTGAGTGTGTGTGTGTGTGTGTGTGTGGAGGTTAAGAAGGCGGGGCCTCGGAGCATGTGGTCTCTGCTGATACACACCTCCTACAGAAACAGCAGCCAGAATGACTCCAGCCTACAGACTGAGGTCAGAGTTCACTGTGCCGCTGACACGCGTCTGACCGTCTCTGATTCTGACTCCAACAAACCTGTCGTTCCAGACCTGAGTGATGCAGCCTGTGTGTGTGTGTGTGACCTTCAAACAGAGAATAAGAGAATTCATTCTGTAATGCTTCAGGTGTTCGTCTCGTCATGTGATTCAAAAGAATGAGTGGGTTGTGTTTCAGCGTCGATCATTGGGCACCTTTTCATGGACATCAGTAATCTGATTAGTGACCTTATTCTGAATGAGACAATATTATGATTTAAGATGTTTATAAGAGTTGCTTTTGGAACATTACTGTCATGTTCCTTTTTTACATGTTATAGTGTGTTTGTGAATCCTGTCTGAAAATGCGGTAAATTCCTACAAAACAGTAACCGTGTAATTAAGGTGTGTACGTGTCTATACTGCACTTTCATAATGCAACTGAAATTAAGACTTGTAATTTATTTGTATATGACTTTAGCCAGATTAAGGTAATCAAAAATCTGTTTACATGGTAGATTCTTAATCGTATTAAAATCTGAATATTGTTGTCCATTTAAACGCGAGCGTGTGTTCGATTCAGCAGATTTATTCCCAGCAGTGCGTTTGTTCTGCTCGTCTCGTTTGTGTCACGGGTTTTGATTTGATTCCCTTTGACAGTGAGTTGAGTCAGCAGGACCTGATGCTGAGATATGAAGCGTAGGGTGATGTTTGTGTTTCAGTGACGCAGTAAGGACTGAATGTGCTGATGGCCGTCAGCAGCTCGTCTCTAACACTCACGCGCTGCTGGTGACCATTTGTACTCTTTGTAGGTGATTTTTAAAGTTTTGTTTTACGCGCACACACACACCCCCCGCTGTAGTTTAGGCCACATTCACCCTGCAGCGCGTCTGCTTTCAGATGGCGACACGTGCCGCTCCGCCCGATCTTTACCCAGAAGCCCCAGCGCTAGGCGTCAGGCTGTGTTGACGTGTTTGGAGGCGGAGTGAATGACTGTGGCGTCTTGTTGGTTGCAGAGTTTTGTGCACACTAAGATCTTTGTAGGCCTGGAGCAATCGCAGCCGTCCTTTAACGTGAGGGAGCGCGTGGAGGGTCCCTCCGGCTCGTACCTGCAGCACATTCAGTCTGAGACCGGCGCTCGTGTTTTCCTCCGAGGCAGAGGCTCCGGATACATCGAGCAGGCGTCCCGCCGCGAGTCCTTCGAGCCGCTCTATCTGTACATCAGGTAAAGCTCCGCCGCTCCTCACACTTCTGTGTTAACGAGTGTGTGTGTGTGTTTCTGACCGTGAGTGTGTCTTACAGCCACCCAAACGCCGCTGGCCTGGACGCAGCCAAGAAGCTGTGCGAGAATCTCCTGGACACGGTGAGTGTGTGTCTCCTGGACTGTGTGTGCGCTCGAGAGTGAGTGTGCAAGAGTCTCCTGGACACTGTGTGTGTGTGTGTGTGTGTGTGTGTGTGCGCGCTCGAGAGTGTGGGAGTGCAAGAGTCTCCTGGACACTGTGTGTGTGTGTGTGTGTGTGTGTGCGCGCTCGAGAGTGAGAGTGCAAGAGTCTCCTGGACACTGTGTGTGTGTGTGCGTGCGCTCGAGAGTGAGAGTGCAAGAGTCTCCTGGACACTGTGTGTGTGTGTGTGTGTGTGTGTGTGCGCGCTCGAGAGTGTGAGTGCAAGAGTCTCCTGGACACTGTGTGTGTGTGCGCTCGAGTGTGAGTGTGCAAGAGTCTCCTGGACACTGTGTGTGTGTGTGTGTGTGTGTGCGCGCTCGAGAGTGTGAGTGCAAGAGTCTCCTGGACACTGTGTGTGTGTGTGTGCGCTCGAGTGTGAGTGTGCAAGAGTCTCCTGGACACTGTGTGTGTGCGCTCGAGTGTGAGTGTGCAAGAGTCTCCTGGACACTGTGTGTGTGTGTGTGTGTGCGCTCGAGTGTGTGAGTGCAAGAGTCTCCTGGACACTGTGTGTGTGTGTGTGTGTGTGTGTGTGTGTGTGTGTGCGCTCGAGTGTGAGTGTGCAAGAGTCTCCTGGACACTGTGTGTGTGTGCGCTCGAGTGTGAGTGTGCAAGAGTCTCCTGGACACTGTGTGTGTGTGCGCGTGCGCTCGAGTGTGAGTGTGCAAGAGTCTCCTGGACACTGTGTGTGTGCGCTCGAGTGTGAGTGTGCAAGAGTCTCCTGGACACTGTGTGTGTGTGTGTGTGTGTGTGCGCTCGAGTGTGTGAGTGCAAGAGTCTCCTGGACACTGTGTGTGTGTGTGTGTGTGTGTGTGTGTGTGTGTGTGTGTGTGTGTGCGCTCGAGTGTGAGTGTGCAAGAGTCTCCTGGACACTGTGTGTGTGTGTGTGTGCGCTCGAGTGTGAGTGTGCAAGAGTCTCCTGGACACTGTGTGTGTGTGCGTGCGCTCGAGTGTGTGAGTGCAAGAGTCTCCTGGACACTGTGTGTGTGTGTGTGTGTGCGCGCTCGAGTGTGTGAGTGCAAGAGTCTCCTGGACACTGTGTGTGTGTGTGTGTGTGTGTGTGTGTGCGCTCGAGTGTGAGTGTGCAAGAGTCTCCTGGACACTGTGTGTGTGTGTGTGCGCTCGAGTGTGAGTGTGCAAGAGTCTCCTGGACACTGTGTGTGTGTGCGTGCGCTCGAGTGTGAGTGTGCAAGAGTCTCCTGGACACTGTGTGTGTGCGCTCGAGTGTGAGTGTGCAAGAGTCTCCTGGACACTGTGTGTGTGTGTGTGTGTGCGCTCGAGTGTGTGAGTGCAAGAGTCTCCTGGACACTGTGTGTGTGTGTGTGTGTGTGTGTGTGTGTGTGTGTGTGTGTGCGCTCGAGTTTGAGTGTGCAAGAGTCTCCTGGACACTGTGTGTGTGTGTGTGCGCTCGAGTGTGAGTGTGCAAGAGTCTCCTGGACACTGTGTGTGTGTGCGTGCGCTCGAGTGTGTGAGTGCAAGAGTCTCCTGGACACTGTGTGTGTGTGTGTGTGTGTGTGTGCGCTCGAGTGTGAGTGTGCAAGAGTCTCCTGGACACTGTGTGTGTGTGTGTGTGTGTGTGCGCTCGAGTGTGAGTGTGCAAGAGTCTCCTGGACACTGTGTGTGTGTGTGTGTGTGTGCGCGCTCGAGTGTGAGTGTGCAAGAGTCTCCTGGACACTGTGTGTGTGTGTGTGTGCGCGCTCGAGTGTGAGTGTGCAAGAGTCTCCTGGACACTGTGTGTGTGCGCTCGAGTGTGAGTGTGCAAGAGTCTCCTGGACACTGTGTGTGTGTGTGTGTGCGCGCTCGAGAGTGTGAGAGTGCAAGAGTCTCCTGGACACTGTGTGTGTGTGTGTGTGCGCTCGAGAGTGTGAGTGCAAGAGTCTCCTGGACACTGTGTGTGTGTGTGTGTGTGTGTGTGTGTGTGTGTGTGTGTGCGCTCGAGATTGAGAGTGCAAGAGTCTCCTGGACACGGAGTGTGCAAGTGAGTGCGCGAGTGTGTGTGTTCTGCATTGAGTGGTGTGTGTGTGCTCAATCTGTTGTTGTTCAGGTGCGGGCGGATCACGTGCGGATCGTGTCGTCGTATTCCTCCACAGCTTCTGCTCCAGGTGTGTTTTCTCTCCTGCTTTGACCCGATGCTTGTGTTCTGATCTGAAGTCACGTTTACACACATTCCAGGGTTTTTTCGGAAAGGAGTTAATGTTTTAATCCTCGCAGAAAGCAGCTTTTTGTAGTACGTGTAAACAACCGCAGCAGATGATATCCTCAACATGATGTTTCTGAAACTCTTACCTCGACTGACACACAACTGTTGACATTTATTACGCTGTTGTCACTTTAAGACAATCTAATATACTGACAGGCAGCTGATGTTCTCCCAGCTGTTTGTTCCCGGTAGACGTCTGTTATAGCGCTGGTGTTTCTGAAACAGACGGCAGCAATGTTGAGTGTTTGTGTGTCAGCGCTGTCATGAAGCTCGTCTGAGTGCTGCTGAACTGATGCACTGTTTTCCTTCAGTTTACCCGACACACAGTTACTCCACAAATAACAGCTACGGTGGTCAGTCGTGGTACGGCTACCCGAGCTCCTATCCCACGTACCCCAGTGCCTTCTGGGACAACTCCAGCACAGCGAGCGGCCAATCACAGCAGAGCAGCGGCGCGGTGCAGTATCCGGTGTGCAAACAGAGCGGCTTCCTGCTGGTGAGAGTCACTGCCCTTCAGTCCTGAACACTGACCACACCAGCCACGCCCTAACAAACCCCCTGTGTGTGTGTGTGTGTGTGTCTCAGGATGAAGATGCAGCATCAGGTGGAGCAAACAGCAGCTCCAGTCCAAAGCAACACTCTGCAGAAGAGGAGCAGAAAACACAGGTGTGTGTTTGAGATTAAGAGTGACTGTCAGATTGTCATTATGAGACTCACCTGACGTGTGTGTGTGTGTGTGTGTGTGTGTGTGTGTGTTCAGATCTCCACAGATGTTTCCGTGAAGGACGTCGGTGCAGCAGAGAACAGCAGGTCTTCATGGCTCTTGTTTCTGTGTTCAGTCATGTGCTCTGTTTCCTGCAGTCGTTATAAACGTGCTCATGTTACAGTGTTTCACTAATTATCACTGCTGCTGTCACATGATCATACATTGATCTCCACTGTCTTTGAATGTCTGTAACAGGTTTTGTTTGGTTTAAATTTGTGTGTTGTGTATTTGTCTGAGTTTAGGGTTGAGGATGGGTTAGTTATGGTTAGTTAGAGACACACGAGTGACTTCATGTTTCTTGTGTTCAGGACGTTGATGCCACCGCCAGCAGCTCCAATCAGAAAGAGACTGAGAGAAGAGGCCTGCAGCAAAACCCTCACTCACACAGGTGTGTAATAGTCGACTAAATGTTGGTCAAAGAGAAGAGGCTTGATTAGCCAATTTTATTAGTCACTTGCAATTTTTATTTTTTTTTAAATCCACTTGCCTTACTGACATGAACATCTTTATAGAGAGTGAAATGTCTACTTTCAAATGATCCAATTCAAATTGAAAACACACTTTCTCAGATTATGTAATCCGTATGAAATGTGCAGACCGGTGCATCACTGCTGCGGAGATGACATCTCATCTCTTAAACTAGTTTATCAATACATTAATTTAATGCAGTTTTACTGTTTTTCCCTGATGCATTCATAATCATTACTTCTGCCGTGTGCTTGAGCGCTTATTAGGCAATGCAGGCAATTAAAGGCTCATTATGATTATGGTTTATTAATAGTGTGATTAGTTAATGCTTTTAATGAACGACTGACTACTAGTCGACCAGAAAAATCTTTAGTGGAGGGCAGCCCTAGTATAAACACACACACACAATAATGACTTTTACTCTTGAAGCTGAAGTGAAGAATGAGCTGAAGTCATTGATCTCCCTGCAGCTGAAGAACAGCTGATGATGAAGAAGATGAAGACTCCAGAAGACTCCAGCAGCTGCTCTGGACTCGTTCCGTACGGAGGAGATTCGTCGGATGAGGAGGAGGAGCGCATGCGCAGCGGGAGTAAGAGCTCCATCTAAACGCAGAACTGCAGCATCACACTTTTTATTTGATCACATGTTTTACTGGCAGGACTGATGTGTAACTGTTCCTATGGAATAATAAAAGAAAGAAACCCCACACAGATGCTGGCGTCTGGTTTATTCAGCTCTAGGGCTGTGTGATGTATGGTCACTCCGGGGTTATCCAGCGCGAAACACGGCTGGACGTAGTGCAGGACCGATCAGCTGAAGGTGTAGAGGTGCTGCCGCAGCGCTGCGTTGTAGAAGGAGAGGATCCCGCGGGAATAATCCAGGAACACGCCGATCCGCAGCGGCTGCACCGTGATATGGATGTCCGGCCGTTGTGCAGGAACTCGTATTTGTGCCTGAAGGAGGAGAGAGGAGACCGACACCTGTTTCTCAGTCTGCTCCTGATCCGCGGCTGTTTACCACAAACACATTTATCCATTATTTTTATTTCAAATCCAAACATTGTTAGCCTATACTGAAAGTGCTTTTTCAGCATTGTGATCCTCTTTCATCACAGTACAGTTACACAATCTTTCATAGACATGTTCACGTTTAAACTCAAATTAATATAAACAATGTATTAAATTCATTTGTAGATAGATTTGTAAATTAAGTTGCTCAAGCAAGTGGAAACACATTTAAACACCGCATACAGCCTACTTTTCACAAATGTTTTGAATTAAAACTTACCACGGACAGAAACAGTCGGCTCTCATGCCTTTTACATTTAAATCTTTATTACAAACAGTCCCAAGAGTCCACAAGTGCATCAGGGCCAGATTAACGCACGGGCCCCTGGGCACTGGACAGAGAGGGGCCCCTGGGCACTGGACGGAGAGGGGTCCCTGGGCACTGGACGGAGAGGGGCCCCTGGGCACTGGACGGAGAGGGGCCCCTGGGCACTGGACGGAGAGGGGGCACTGGACGGAGAGGGGCCCCTGGGCACTGGACGGAGAGGGGCCCCTGGGCACTGGACGGAGAGGGGCCCCTGGGCACTGGACGGAGAGGGGTCCCTGGGCACTGGACGGAGAGGGGTCCCTGGGCACTGGACGGAGAGGGGCCCCTGGGCACTGGACGGAGAGGGGCCCCTGGGCACTGGACGGAGAGGGGGCACTGGACGGAGAGGGGCCCCTGGGCACTGGACGGAGAGGGGCCCCTGGGCACTGGACGGAGAGGGGCCCCTGGGCACTGGACGGAGAGGGGTCCCTGGGCACTGGACGGAGAGGGGCCCCAGCCGAAGCTACTCCCGGGCCGCGATTTCCCCTCAGATTTTTGAGGCAAGTGGATTTTGAATGCACTTCCAAAAGACAAAAAATAGCTGAATAATATTTTTGATATTTAATAAACGATCACACCGGTGTGATTAGATCATTCAATGCAGCACATCATTAGCTGCTAAATTAACATCTGCGTTAGTCAGAGACATCCGTGTGTTTCTACAGCAGCGCATTATAACCAATCACACGTGATTCTGTTGAGTTTGAGTATAATGACCAATCAGAGGCGTCCAGATGAGTCTTCGCTGAAACAGCTGTTTAGTTCAGTGCTCCATGAATGAATTCTGCTCTCTGCCGATTTCTCTCATCAGAAACAACAAAGTGCAGAAGTGCGTACGATGTAAGCAAGATATTGATTTCACAATGTAAGCAACTTCAGTGATTAATGGGAGTTTTTGAGAATGCTTTAATTCTGGCTAAGTCAATGATAATGTTCTTTGATAATGTAAACGGAGCGTCTTACACTTAGTGCAAATAGCCCACCTTTTGGAAGAGACTATTTATACCAAGTCCGCCCACCAACATGTGATTGGGAGTGGTGAGATTATAAAAACAGCTTTAAATCGTAAGATCCAGTGGCGCAGATGGTAAAGCGCACGCTTTTTGACGCGATAGACCTGGGTTTGAACCTGCGTTTTTTCTCCCTTTTCAAATCTATTTTGCGACAAGTAGAAAGACCTGCTATTTTCACTTGGTGTAAATAGAATCCATTACCATTTGAATTTAAGAAAAAAATAAATTTTTACTGCAAACAAAGCGCTGTCACTTTAATTCAGCGCGTGCAGCACAGCAAAGATAGATTCGGTTCGGAAACGATCTCTGCACCGCTCCTGGAACCACTACCGGACCGAAACCGCGCGCAGTGTGAACGCTCTGATCCGTTAACTTGGGTGTGGAAAGAAATACGCACCGCAAACGGAGTATGTGTGAAACGGGCGTGACCGTTCAGACACGAATCATGAGTTTTACTGCCGCACTATTAAATGCAGCATCTGCCATTCACAGAGACTCAATGAAGGTTCATGTGGCATCACACACATGTAAAGTCTAATGTTAATTCATACCATTCCTGTTTGATTTTTACACTGTTTCTGGTAAATGAATTCAGCAACAGGCATCTGACACGAGAACCTGCACCTCACCAATTCCCCTCATTCATGCTATAGGACCTTAGTGAAAACATGAGCTCACAGATGCAGCAGTGACAAGTCTGCTGTTTTCCCGTGGCATTGGTCTACTTTAACACTGTCAAGGGTTGTTTTTCATGTCGTTGAGTTGAAGCGACCCAAATAACGTCATATTTAGCCCCTGGAATGTAATTGTACCGGGGAACCCCGTCAAAAAAATGTGTATTTTACTCTCGGAGCGCAATGTTTACCAGTGGACCCTGCTTGAAATGTGTTACGGCTAGTTTTGTTGTAAAAATCTGGCAACCTTGCACAAATGGCACACAATATAAGGGTTAGCATCTCATATTTCAGTCATTCCATTTCTTTTAATGTTTACACTTAGTAATTTTAAAGATCGAGTGCCACATTTTCATGCTTTTGCCCATATTTCAAGGGAAATGCACTTTCATTGTTTCATTGTTGAGGTTCTGCGAGGCGACACCTGGACGGCGTGAGGATGTGTCTCATGCACCAGGACGTGTTGTTCCCGCCCAGGTAGGAATTGCACTGTGTGTCCTCGTACGCTACGCCCACGCGGAACTCTGCGCTCTCGTCCACATCGATCTCCCAGTAATACTGGCCTCTCACAGGCACCAGGTCGCCCAGAACCGCCACACACCTGCAAGAGACACGGCGTTAGCGGCTGCGAACCTACCTCCTGCTGCCTCACCTGTTGAAGGTGTTGTCGCTGAAGGTCATGTGACTGATGGGAAGATCTTCGTCCAGGTAGAACATGGTGAGGCCATCAGCCGACAGCGACAGACTCGGATGCACTGTCTTCCAGCAGGTGGAAGAATGTACCTGTGCACACACACATGTCACAAACACACACATCACCCACGCCACAGCCATATCACCCTGCAGCCCAAGACCGGTTGACCACTGAAGCTAAGCAGGGTTGAGCCTGGACAGTAGCTGGATGGGAGACCTCCTGGGAAAACTAGGTTGCTGTTGGAAGAGGTGTTAGTGAGGCCAGCAGGGGGTGCTCACCCTGTGGTCTGTGTGGGTCCTAACACCCCGGTATAGTGACGGGGACACTATACTGTAAAAAGCACCGTCTTTCGGATGAGACGTTAAACCGAGGTCCTGACTCTCTGTGGTCACTAAAAATCCCATGGCACTTCTCGTAAAGAGTAGGGGTGTAACCCCGGTGTCCTGGCCAAATTCCCTCCACTGGCCCTTATCATGGCCTCCTAGTAATCCCCATCCACTTGATTGGCTCTATCACACTCTCCTCTCCACCTGTAGCTGGTGTGTGGAGAGCGCACTGGCGCCGTTGTCCTGTGGCTGCCGTCGCATCATCCAAGTGGATGCTGCACACTGGTGGTGGTTGAGGAGAGACCCCCCCCCCCCCCCACATGATTGTAAAGCGCTTTGGGTGTACGGCAATACACAATAAATGCGCTATATAAATGCATCATTCATTCATTCATTCACACACGTGTTCATCAGGTGCGTTCATATTCTAACAGCGAATCATCACCAGTTACAGTATGGAGTGCCACAAGGATCTGTCCTAGGTCCTCTGCTATTTTCAATATACATGTTGCCTCTTGGTAATATTATTAGAAAATATGGGATTAGTTTTCATTGTTATGCTGCTGATACACAACTATGTATCTCAACAAGACCAGATGAAACTTTTAAACTATCTAAGCTAATAGATTGTGTAAAAGATGACCAATAATTTCCTCCTATTAAATTCAGATAAGACCGAGATATTACTTATTGGACCAAAAAAACAGTTCACAGAATCTCTTGGATTACAATTTGCAACTAGACAGATGCACTGTTACGTCCTCTAAAGTCAAAAATCTGGGTGTTATATTAGACAGAAACTTCTAATCATATTTCCCATGTTACAAAAACAGCATTCTTCCATCTTAGAAACATTGCCAAGCTTCGAAACATGCTCCCTGTTTCTGATGCAGAAAAGCTAGTTCATGCATTCATGACCTCTAGACTGGACTATTGTAATGCACTGCTAGCTGGTTGTCCTGCATCTTCAATAAACAAGCTACAGATAGTCCAAAATGCAGCGGCTAGAGTTCTTACCAGGTCAAGAAAATATGATCATATTACCCTAATTTTACAGTCTCTGCACTGGCTACCTATTCAGTTCCATATAATTTACAAAATATTATTACTTGCCTATAAGGCCCTAAATGGTTTAGCTCCTGCGTACCTAACTTGTCTTCTACCACGCTACAATCCAACCCGCTCTCTAAGGTCCCAAAACTCTGGACTTTTGGTAGTACCTAGGATAGCAAAGTCCACTAAAGGAGGTAGAGCTTTTTCACATTTGGCTCTCAAACTCTGGAATAGCCTTCCTGATAACATTCGGGGTTCAGACACACTCTCTCTGTTTAAATCTAGATTAAAGACACTTTCCCCCAGTTTCATAGACAAGTCTTAAGCCTAGTCCTAGACTAAAATGTAATTCTGAGCTGTTTCAACTGAAAGAAACTTGCACTGATTGATCTTAAAATATATCAGTGCCTTTGTTTTGTCTTAAGATGCACACCAGTAATGTTTTTTTCTAAGGCACGTTTATAAAAATGACTTAAATGTCCTAATTGAACTATGGCCTAATCCTGGTTTAGTCTAAGCCCTGTCTATGAAACCGGGCCATAATATATCTCATAACCTTGTATCTGATCAAATACACATTATCATTTTTTGCTTGGTTGGAACAGCAGGTACACTAATTTGGTCTCTATTTGGCCTCACATTGTAAAGTGCTCTGAGTGTCTAGAAAAGCGCTATATAAATGCAACAAATTATTATTATTATTTGCTTCTCTGTTTCTGCCACGGATAGGCATCCCGTAACTAGAAATTACAGAAGCTTCAGTCTGGATCCAGCCCTTACAAACACCTGAGAAGAGATGATGCCAACCCTCGAGACAACATACAGAACTAACAAACTTTGCTGTAAGTTTGATCGCAACACATAATCATTGCTGTTAATAGTGTTGACCGTCCGTTTGATTACATGACATTAACTAACTGCTTGATATGGACATTAACTTGAGTCACCACTGATAAGCTACTCCTAAATCTAATGCAGAAACTTAAATTTTCTGTAAAGCTGCTTTGCAATTTGTATCATGAAAGGCTATACCAATAAACGTGGATTGAAAGTTGAACTGAACGTCAGGCAGTGGCGTGCACAGGCCTCCGGAGGGGCAGGGGTGAAATGGCATTACGAGGGCACGGGGGGGGGGTGTTAGGGGCATCACGATTTTATCACGATTCTTTGTCATGTTGGTTTTTTGTCTATTTTGCAAGCTGTTTGATCAGTACAGCCAAACTAATTTCCCTATTATAAAGACAAAGCCTTTCAAGGTAACAAAATATAAAAAGTATGGCAGATATTTAGGCCAAAGTGGGTGAAGATAAAAATCTTTGTCTTTTTATCTTTATGAAAAAATAAGAACAAAGATACGCGTTACAAATACACACAATATACAAATAAAATAAACAGTGTTTTATCTTCAGGTACAATAGGTATATTTAGCAGGAGCATTCAAGAAACTGAATGAACAAATATAAAAATAAAACGCTATATAGATTGATTCCTATTAAAGAAACTGCATTAAAGTTTTTCAGTCAAGAGCAGTGAGTGATTTTTCTCTGTGTTTGGTGTTTTATTAACATTAAAGGAACAATTCACCCAAGAAAAAATAGGCTAGTGTTTTATTTTTATACCTTCATTTACTCACTCAAAAGTTGTTTTAACCCTGAGTTTCCTTCTTCAGAAAATAGCATTTATGTTTAGCAGAAGAAGGTGGAAAACCAAACAGTTGCTGGTCCACGGTGACTTCCATAGGATGTTTTCCACTTCTGTCAAAGTCAAGTGGACCAGCTGCTGATTGGTTACCAGCATTCTTCAAAATATCTTCTTCCTGATGTGAATGCATGTGGCACTGTACGGTATATTGATACGGTGTATCGTTGATACAATGATATTTCTTCAAAAGCAGATCGTGGAGACATTTTATCAGAGCCGCTGCTGGCCAAATGGGTTTTTATTGTTGTGCCCCCTCCCTTAAATATTACGGAAGTAAAAAAACAAAACACCTACCATATGGGTCAAAATAGAACTTTAATCAAATATAAAAGTAAGTAAATAAATAAATTGATATTAAATTGTATTATTTACAAATTACAATTGTAGCTCTAGACAGTTACCTATGGCATTAATAGTTGTCTGATTGATTTTATGGTCTCAAGCATTCAGAAATCACGCAAATGAAAATTAAGCAGTTTTACTAAGAAAACATGGTTCATTTTTGTAAGGGTTGTGATGTCCTGTGATGTCTGTTGAAGAAATTATAGAGGCTGTGTCATCTATAGCAAAATGGTGGCCAAAAATGAAAGATTAAGTGGATATTTTAATTAAATGTTTGGTCAATAGCATATTAAACAAGGATGGACAGTGATGTAGAATTGATGGGCGGGGCTAAACAGGCAGTGATGTAGAAGCAGTTGTTGATCTTCTGCGGAGGCGGTGCTTATCCACACTATTACATCACATATATTTTCCAAAGCCGTTGTTTTGGCAGACTGCCTTCAATATAAGAATGTTTTAACTTCTGAAACCTACATGATGTTTTATAGTCTAATGACCTTTTATATGACAAAAGATCAAGGGAATTTTGGATTCTCAGTTCATGACCCCTTTAACATTCACTGGCTGTATGAAAAGAGCATCATCAACATTCTCACACGGGTTTGGAACGACATGAAAGGTGAGTAAATGATGATTGTTAGACAAACCACACACTGCATCTACTCACCTCTTCATTATTGGCGTGACAGCCTGTCAATCAGAGAGGGAGGGCGGGTCAAACAGCAGTCAGATGGTCTGTACTAAGACTGAAGGAGTGGCTCTGACCTGCAGGAAGGCGTGTTTGTCTGGTCTGCGGTGGAGCTCTTGTGCGCTCTCGATCAGCTCTTTGGCCGCGTCCAGTGTTTGACCGCACCGCAGCAGCTGACCGTACAAATGCTCCAGCTTGCTGTTCTTCTGCTCGTCCAGCGCCGTGGCTAACGCCTCGTTCTTCTGTGACCGCGTCTGCAGAACTTCGTTATAGTGCTGCTCCAGATTCTGCTCCTGCCGGCCGAAGTTCTCCTGCAGACACACACTTGCAGATGAAACACCGCTCAAACCCTGCCAGTCGCAGCTGAGACTGTGCAAACCTCCACAGTGATGAAGATCTCCTCCAGGTTACTGGCGAAGCTCTCCATCTCCATGATCTTCTGGCTCAGTTTGCTCCTGCTGCTGGAGAGCTGCTCCTGGAAGCACAGCGCCGTCACACACCGCAGACGCCTGGGTCACACACTCGTCAGTCTGCTACTCACCTTCATCTGCTGCGTGGTGGAGACATCAGGAGAGTCCTGCACCATCACAAACGCTTCCTCCTCCTCCTCCTCCTCCTCCTCACTCACCGTCAGCTCCTCCGCGATCACGTCCAGATGACCTCTGACCTCATACACGTCCATCCCGACGCCTGCAGCAGATCCTCGACAGAAACACATCGCTCATGTTCACTAGTTCAGTCAATCTCTACTCAGATCTTCCTTCTGTTGTGTTCATTTTATTTTCTGGTGTTTGTGTGTGTGCTGATGCTGTAGGGCAGCACTGAATGTAAAACAGTCGTGCCAGTGAAGTACTCTAGAGAGATTTGACTTTAAAAGGTGATATGAATCTATCCATCCATCCATCCATCCATCCATTCATCTATCTATCTGTCACACACACACACACACACACGACTTTTACAGCTATGAACACACCTAAACAGCTATTGTTTTCCTGATTTTGCTTCAAACAGAAATCATGAAAGTAATAAAGCA
>NC_136750.1:31319852-31349852 GCF_936440315.1 Barbus barbus
AGTGATCCACAAGAGGGAGCCGTTTCACTCTGCTGTCATTCAGATGCAGTGTTTTAAAGTGCATTATGGGTATTATGATGCTGGGTTCGTGTATTTCTGGATTTCTGGGGGTGGTGATGGCGCAGTGGATAAGACACATGCCTTTGGTGTGAGAGACCCGGGTTGGAATCCACTGTGAGACACCAATGTGTCCCTGAGCAAGACACTTAACCCCTAGTTGCTCCAGAGGCGTGCGACCTCTGACATATATAGCAATTGTAAGTCGCTTTGGATAAAAGCGTCAGCTAAATGAATAAATATAAATGTAAATGTTTGACATATTATAATGTCACACAAACACTCTAATCTGAGTTCAAGGCCTGTTGGTTACCATGAAGAGGAGTGATGCTGTTCATCTGTGACACGTCAATATTTAATGCTGTGCTGTCAGATGACACACACACACACACTGTCAGGTGACACGGATGGTAACGGGTGTGTGTGTGTGCAGATGCGTGGCATGGAGGCGGGTGGCTCGGAGACTGTGAGTGCCGTCCGTGAGCTGGAGCTGCAGTATTACGAGACGCAGCTGGAGCTTCACGACTGCAGGTTTGAGATCCTGAAAAACGAAGAGCTGCTGCTGCTGACGCAGATCAAGAGCACACAGCGGCAGATCAGAGGTCTCTCTCACACAGACGCGCACACACATACACACACACACACACACATACACACACGAGGGAGCGCGCACATACACACACACGCGCGTGCGTGCGCAAAACACACACACACACTGGCAAACACACTGAATCACTCACACACGCACACCCTCCATTGACGCTCATGAGGCCTGTCACTCCCCACAGTCTCGCTGATTTCACCTTTTACTATATTTATAGGATTATTCAGAGCCATAAATGGTGTGACTGACAGCTGTATTTAATAACAGGTGTGACATAACTAGACTGAGCATATTTAGCCCCAGGACTGATTAGTGTGTGTGTGTGTGTTCTGCAGAGCTGCAGGAGCAGGTGGTGTATTATGACACCTGTGAGGACCCCGAGGAGCTGCAGGAGGTTCAGGTGGATGTAAGTCCCGCCCACTCACACCTGCAGCAGCACCTGAAACAACTGGAGAGCAAAAGAGGAGCGATTTCATCACGCAGAGCTTACCTGAGGAACCAGCGGGTACTCACACACGTATATACACACACACTCACACAAATACATATACGCACACACACATACACACTACATACGTACGCGCATATACATACATATACACACACAAACGCACATACACACATGTATACACACACAAACATGCACATATGCGCACACACAAACGCACACACACATGTATACACACTCACGCACACACACGCATACATACACACACACACACACTCACTCACACAAATAAATATACGCGCACGCATACACTACATACGCACCCACATATACATACACACATATACACATACGCGCACACACACACACACGTGTATACATACACTCACACACACACTACACACACACACACATATACGCATACACACACAAACGTACACGCACATGTATACACACACATATATACACACACTCATGCACACTCACACATATACATAGACACTCACACACTACATATGCACGCACATATACATACACACAAACGCACACATGCGCGCACACACACACATACATACATACGCATACTCACACAAACTCACGCACACACACACACACACACACACATGTATACCACCAGGAGGTGGTGATGGCACAGTGGATCACTCTTGTTCAGTGCGAGTGCCGTATGCTGGATTATGAGCAGCCATTTATTCCATCATCACCCGGGTGCTGATAGCACGCACGCACAGATGAGACCTGAACAGCACACGCTGATATCGGTGTTTAAACTAAACTCATGTAAGCTTTGCCAGTTTAAACATTTAAGATTTGAGAAGATTTGTGTGTTTTACATTTGATTACTTTATTCCATTTCTGTACCTAAAAACTAATGCTTATAGACCTACAGGACCTAAAAAAAACAGCTGAAAATCACTGATTATTTTATTTGTATCTTTATTGTATATTTATTTGTGCTGTTGCTTGTAGTTAGATTATTCTTATTTTCTTTGTTTTTCCCTAAACATACCGAACCATACCGAAAACGTGACTCTTAAACCGTGATACAAACCGAACCATGAAAAAGTTGAACCATTCCACCCTTAATACATACACACACACTCACACACACACAGACAGAAACACACACACATGTATACACACACTCACGCACACACAAATGCACACACACACACACTCACACACATGTATACACACACTCACGCACACACAAATTCTCACACACACACATGTATATACTCTTTCCGCGTCGTGTGCATTTATCCCGTGTGTGTGTGTCTGCAGGAGCTGTGTGTTCAGGCTCGTGAGCAGCACCAGCGTTCAGTCGAGCAGAGATCGGAGCAGCTCCACCAACACCACACCGCACAGCTGGTGAGTAACGGCAACCACAACCCACTGCATCACCCCACAAAGCATCCCATAATGAGTCACGGTACCGTAGGATCCGTGGACTGTCTGTGGGCCAACCGAGTTGCCATGGCGACAGGCCTTCTGTCAGTCCGGCAGGGGTCACGCTCACATTCCCAGAATTCCCTGCTCTGGTGTGACTGCAGATCGGAGGCGCTGATTGTGTTTGTGCTGTGTTGCTCAACTCTGAGCAGTCACAAACAGACGAGATGTGGCGTGCAAAAATACGTCTAGCATGGTGGATGTACTGCAGTATGTGTGTTTAAAGGGATAGTTCACCCAAAAATAAAAAATTCTGTCATAAAAATAACTTTATTCTTCAATTTTTCTCTTAAACGTAATTGAATACAGAATTTCAATTAATGAAATGAAATTTTCAATGAATTTGTCATTATATTTAATAAATTAACTTTTTTTTATGGACAACAGTGGATGAGCTCTTTGTTTCCCAGAATGCAGCAGTCTGCCGTATGACACTCCTTCTGTTGGACTGATAAAGTTTCTGTTGCATTTCTTTCTTCATGTTGAATCGTAAAATTCACTTCAAATTGTGAATTCCTGTTCCTGTCATTTTAATTGTTTATTTGTTTAGTTTCATTTAATTCCTGTTCGTGTCATATCCAATTCAAACTGAATCAGAGGTGATTCCTCTCTAAACACGTGTGTGTGTGTGTGTTTGATCAGAAGCGAGAGAAGAAGAGAGCGGAGGAAGAGCAGATGAAGCAGTGGGTGGAGAACGAGAGAGCAAAGACGCTCAACAGACTCCGCAGCTTCAGAGAGGTGAGGCGTGTGTGTGTATGAGTGTGTGTGTGAGTGTGTTTGAGACAGAGTGTGTTAGGGTTGGGCCGATAGACATCATGATGTTGAGCCGGCATCGTGATCCCCTGCAATCCGCCGCATCCCAATACCGTGTTCAGAAAGAAAATGACGGAACCCCTAAAGGGAATGAATACGAGATGGGAGGAAAATATATGTTTTAATACTTTCTCTCGCAGTTATATCACTGGGTATTTATACTGTATACTGTATATAAAATTGCGGGCATGAGGGAACCGCTATTATGTCTGACGTTGAACTGCTTTTGAGTGCACGATCGCTTTTTAGTTTCACTTTCACGTTCGAGATTTGCGATTAGCGCAAGTTACACTGTTAATACTATAGCGCGGCAGTACTTACCACCCATTTTACAAGATTAGATGTTTGTCAGTGGTGCTCAGGATCTGCAAATCATTCGCCATCGTCCTCAGTCATCTCTCCTTATCCGGTTTATGTGGTAAGTGAAATATTATGTACTGTATTGTAACAGGCAACCGTTAGCAATTGCTATTTGCTTTCCGTGCTTTTCTGAATACGGATTCACGCTTCGGGCACACCCCCTAACTGCCTATCGTCCATCGCGATGTTTCACTGTAGACATCGTCCGATGCCAATTTTGTTGACATCGCCCAGAGAGTGTGTGTGTGATTTTCATCATGGCTGCACTGTTTGTTTCTTGTGTGTTTCTCTGAGTTTAGAGGCATCAGGGTCAGTACGCTTTACAGACGGCTCATGTGAAGCCAGTGTCACATGACTCCAGTAGAGATGACTCCTCCCAGCCCCTGTCAATCATGAGCCTGGTGCCGCAGAGCTCCACCCCCCACAGGAAGAGGCGGAGTCAGAAGCAGCGAGACATACCGGTGCAGATTCTGCTGCCGCCTGGATCGGCATCAGCACAGCCAGACCAGATGCCTCCTGCTCCTTCTCCTAACCCTCCTCCTCTTCTTCCTCCACCTCCTCCGCCTCTCCCTCCTCCTCCTCCTCCTGTCCCACCCATCAGTGCGAAGCTGCCCATCCGAAACACTCTAGAGCAAAACTCAGGTGAGTCTCAAACTCTATCATCACGTCTGCTGGGAGCGTCTGGTCTAAACCAGGTTCTGTGTGTAAAAAAACAAACAATACTTTATTCATACAATAATTATACTGATTACTGATATATAATATAAAATAAAGTTCTTGAATGCCGTTTTCTTCTTGTGTTTCATCTTAAGGAAAGAGTTATGAATAGTTTGTATTCTCAAAAATCCTTATTGTAATCTAGTTTCTAGTACTTAAGAATTCAAGTTTTTGTAAAATCTTCTTAAAGTTAAGAGAACCCTCATCCTAAATACGCAAAGCTGAGCCAAGTCATTAAACGAAGACGTCTCACATTCAGGAGCAGCTCGAGGGGCTTAGAGAGGGTTCATAGCAGGACAAATATTAAGAGCAGCGGACAGTTCTGTTTGTTCAATTTTCTAGATGAGAGACAGTCAGGTGACATCTGAGCGTGTCATTTGGGATGGTTTATATTTGATTTCGAACTAAAATCTGAGCCGGACGATTCTGTGAGAGTTTCACCCACTTGAGTGAATGACATGTTTGTGATGCAGGATCGATGGACGAGCTGTTAGCGTCGCTGCAGCGTGGACAGAAACAGCTGCGGAAGGTCACGGTCAGCGCAGAGAGCGGCGACGTCAGGAACAGCCTGCTGTCAGCCATCCGTCAGGGCGTGAGCCTGAAGAAAGTCCCGCCCTCCAGCGGCCCCACACACAGCACAGACTCCGAGCTCGAGCGGAGCATCAAAGCTGCCATGATGAGGATGAAGAAGGTGTCTAATGACTCTGATGATGAAGAGCCATCTGGGGACTGGGAGAGTTAAACGCGACCGTCTGTGATTCATAAATGCTGCTGCTGCTGCTGGACGACGTCGTTTCAGCCGCCATTTCTGATTGTCATGGCTAACTTCCTTTGCCAAACTTTGGGTTTTTGCACTGATATGTCTTGTCGTAGGAATATATAAGTAATTTTCCATGAAAATATAGCCAATTGCACTAAACATTAGAAATGTGTGAATAACATCTGTGACTCTGATTTGATCTGTGAACGCTTTCATTAAAGTGCCTGATCAAGATTGTAGCATCTGTATCTGTCTGTGTTTGAGGGAAAGTCTATGACTTATGCAGAATGCTTTTCTTTTCATGGAACTCTTGAAAGTATCAAAGCCTGGCCAGTGATTCTCAAAGTGCTAAACAAAACCTGACTATGGAAATACACACTAACATATGCAATTCATTCAAAACCATATTTAAATTGTTATATTGTATATTTTATTTCAAAATAAAGGTATCAGGTGTCATGTCATTCACAAGTGCAGTGGAGTACCTCAAGGCTCAGTACTAGGATCGTTGCTTTTCACGCTTTATATGTTGCCCTTGGGAGATATCATCAGGAAACATGGTGTTGGCTTTCACTGTTATGCTGATGATACCCAGCTCTATATTTCTTTGTGGCCTGATGAAACATACCAATTTGCAAAGCTAATGGAATGCATAGATTATATAAACTAGATGACTAATAATTTCCTACTGCTAAGTTCTGAAAAAACAGAGGTGTAAATTATCAGCCCAAAAACCTCTGCATATAATAACTTAAAACTTATGATGCACTAATGATGTTGCCAGTCGGTGATCACAAATAATAATGTTAAAGAGGTGTGTGAACTTGCAAGTATGATGTCAGAGACTCATGCTCTGGTCTGCTCCCTGCTTACCGTGGCGATGAGATACAAAGCAGGCTGTCGTCACTCAATGGCTGGATGTCTAAGTGGTGCCCGCAGAATAACATAGACTTTATAGACAATTGGAAGAATTTTTGGGGCAGACCTGACCTGTTGAAAAGAGATGGTGTTCATCCCTCCTGGGGTGGTGCCGCTCTTCTCTCTAGAAATATGGCACATAGTCTTAGAGTTCATACTTGACTGGGGCCCAGGTCACGAAGCAGACAGACTGGCTAAACCGACCGTCTGCTAGCCGCCTCACGTCACAGAAGTCAGTTAATTCTCAGCACATAGAGACTCCTTCGCCTAGATATCACACTATAGAGACTGTGTCTGTTCCCCGAACTAGAAAATACAGAAAACATCCAAACCAATTTATGACTAACAATTGATGTTCAACAAATATAATACAGATAAATGAAAAAGCTTGTCTTATTGAATATTAGATACCCTTCTATGAAAATGCTTTCTGTAAATAATATGATCATAATATAGATGTGCTCTGTTTGATAGAAACCTGGCTAAAACCTGGGGCCTCATTTATAACGTGTGCTTACGCTCAGATTTGATCTTAGAGCGAGTGTACGCTTAAATCCAGGCCAGCGCTCATATTTACAAAGACGGTCTTTGGCGTTATGTCCAAGGAGGTATTTGTTTGTGTGTGTGGAGGCTGCGTCGTGAGGCTTTATAGTGTTATTGTGTTAACACTTGTGGTGACTGATGCCTATGACAAGAAATCTGGTTTGGTTTGGAAGTTATTATTTGTTTGTACTTTCTTTTGTTATTGTTTGTTACTTATGAAGTGTATTGTTATTTTATTGGGAATATGCTAGTAGAGAGGTTGGTGCCATTTTCTTTATACCTTGTTTTTCTCCTGTTTATGCTAGTTAGGGAGTTAGTGTATTGTGAAGCTCAGCACATCAGGCTTCGAGTAATAGAAGCTGAACGAGCACGGGATAGTGAGCGACATGGAAATGAGATGGAGGCTCTGAGGTCATGTAGCAGACCTGCTCCATCACCTCGCGTTAGATCTGCCAGGTCATCAGCTGATATGCCAATAGTAGATTACATAGACCCTTAATCAAAGCTCCTCTGATTCACCTTCTGAGTCACAATCTGATTTTGATGTTAGCAGGTATATTAGACTTTTAGAGAGACAGAAGTGGACTCATATTTTGTAGAATATTTTGTAACATAAAGAAAAACTTTTCTTTATGTTTTTTTTATGGGAGGAAAATACATAATGTGAAAACTTTGAGCGTTGCTTTCATATTCTGGGCACATCTGCTTACTTGTATATCTAGTTTGCAACATTAATAAGGTGTATACTGAGTTTTGTCTTTTAATATTACGTTCTTAATTTATTAAGCCACATTAATTATTTTTATAACTCTTTTCTTTGGGAGGAAAAGACTTAACATGAAACTGTTTATTGCTTTCATGTTCTGGGCTCCTCTGCCTGCAAAGTCCTTTTAGAAAGGCAAATAATATCCACGTAGCTTTAAGGTGAATATAATATTAGTCATATCAACATTAGTATTGTTAATTTTTTTTAATTGTTGCTGGTCATTTAAATTTATGTTTTTTTTACATGACAAGTATCGGTATCGGCCATACTGGCCCTGTATTTACTTGGTATCGGTACCGATACCAAAATTTGCAGTATCGCACACCCCTAAAATGAAGGGCTTACACTCGTGTCACTTACTTTTTGGAAGATGGGGTACTGAAGCGCAGATGGAAGCCTCGGTTTTCTGATTTGAATTGGCAAGAGGTTCATCAAATTGTGCTACCTTCTGTATATATATATATATATATATCTATATATAATGTTTGCTAAACCATGGATTTTCACAGATCGCCGTGTATTGTTCTGCGTTTATCGCTCTCCTAGTGATAGCTACGTAACAGAGCCCTTTCGTGTTTTCTAAGTCTAAGTTTAGTTTTTGTTTATAGCCACGTTTCCTGATTCCTGCCCGGGTATCTTGGATGAACCCTTCCAAGAGTTCAAGTTCAAGTTTATTTGTATAGCGCTTTTTAGTATACAAATCGTTGCAAAGCAGCTCTACAGGAAATTAAGTTTCCACAATATATTTATATATTGCAGAACCTTAATATATTTAATTTTCTATGGGAGGAAAAAGTTTAACGTGCAATTTAATGCATTGCGTCTTTTTAATATCACGTTCATATCTGCTGGTCTGCATCTTTGTGTCAACAAGACTTAGGCTGATGCATTGTCTTTATCATCTTCGTCAAAGACTACAGAATACCCTTACGTCTCTTATTATTATTATTATATAAACTTTAGTCCATTATGCCACATTAAGCGTTTTGCGGTATGGGAGGACAAGTTAAAATGTGCGTATTGTGTTCATGGCCGTCTGCTTGCCTTGTAGTACATTTAATAATAACTATACATCGAATTTTATCTTTTAATTGCACTTAATGTATTTTAATACATATTAAGTGTTTATGGTTTTCTATGGGAGGAAAACGCTTAATGAAGAAACTTTGCGCATTGCGTTCATATTCTGCTGTTCTGTAGCCACGGATTTGCGGGTCTTGTCTTTTTCTCCTACAGATGACTTGCAGGACCCTGTTCGTTATTGTACTAAATTAGTTTTAATCGTTTAAGCACCACAGCGTCTCGTCTCCATTGGCAACGCAAGTGACGTCGCAGATATTGCAAGTGACATTGTAATTTAGTTTCTTTTTTCTTGTCTTCACCACCTGGCTACTGTTGTAAAATGTTGAGAGATTCAAACAAAACATTATCAATAAATAGAACAAAATAAAATAATAAAAAAGAGTGCAAGTGACGTCACCCGCGGAAGTGCAAGTGTCTGAGCGTGCAAGTGACGTCACCCGCGGAAGTGCAAGTGTCTGAGAGTGCAAGTGACGTCACCCGCGGAAGTGCAAGTGTCTGAGCGTGCAAGTGACGTCACCCGCGGAAGTGCAAGTGTCTGAGCGTGCAAGTGACGTCACCCGCGGAAGTGCAAGTGTCTGAGAGTGCAAGTGACGTCACCCGCGGAAGTGCAAGTGTCTGAGAGTGCAAGTGACGTCACCCGCGGAAGTGCAAGTGTCTGAGCGTGCAAGTGCAAGTCTGCAGCCAGACCCTTCTCGATCTGTCTAATAAGACCTTTATTTTGAATGACTTTTTTACCAGCCACGAATTGGATTTCCTATTTTTAACTGAGACCTGGATTGGGGCAGGTGAGTCGTCCATCTTTGACGAACTTTGTCCTTTAAATTGTGGTTTTATCAGCACTCCAAGATGTGTTGGAAAGGCTATGGTTTTCAGGAATTGGTTTCAATCTCGGACTGTCTCTGTTGGGAACTTTTCTACTTTTGATACATCTCAATGTGTATTGATAGAATCTGCTCTCCGTTGCTATGTGTACTGCTCTACAGACCCCCGAAGCAGATAAAGAGTTTATAAAGGAGTTTTCTGAGTTTGTTTCTCATATTATCACATCATATGATCGACTGTTAGTACGAGGTGATTGTAATATTCATGTTTGCTGTCCTGGAAAGCCCATGGCTACACATGTCCTGGGCCATATCTGGACCTTATCATGTCGTATGGGTTTTGCATTGATCACATAGCCATTGAAGATGCCTGCTTCTCAGATCATAAACCAATTGGATTTAATGTATCTATCTGGTTTTTTGGGTAATATAAAAACTACAGGTTTTAATTCTCGTTGTATCAACTCTCTTACGGTTGGTCAGTTTTCAGAATCAGAATTCAGTGCAATTTCAGTTGCTGCTGAACGTTCATCTAGTCCTGAAGACCTGATGTCTCTCTTTAATTATCCCTGTTCTGATGTCCTGGATTCTATAGCTCCTCTGAAATATAAATGTCCAAAATGTAAATCACAGCCATGGCTGGATGACCCACTCGTTCACTGCGAAGGCGTTGGAGGAAAGAGCATTTTTAGAGAATCCCTGTTGAACTTTCAGAAGAGCTAAAGACTTTTCTGATATTATTAATAAACATTCTCATACTCCTAAAATTTTATGTAGCACTATAAATTCAATAATTAACCCCCGCATCTCTTATGGAGTAGAACAATCAACAGGTATTTGTGAGAGATGTTTTATTGAAAAGGTAGCTGGCATTCGATCCTCATGTGATCCCTTTTGTTCTAGTTCTTTGGATGACTGTTCAGTTTCTACAGCTAACCTGTGCAGTTACAGCCTGTGTCTTTATCAGAGTCAGGGGACTTCGTGAAGCAGACACAATCTTCAACTTCTCTTTATGATGTTGTTCCGTCTGACTTTCTTAAAGAGGCTTTTGATATAGTTGGTCCTAGTATTCCAGTAATGATTAATTCCTGCTTAGTTTCTGGCACTGTTCCTGTGTTTGTGAAGCATGCAGTTGTCCAGCCATTGCTTAAAAAACCCAATGCCGATATTAATTGCTTGAATAACTATCGTCCTATTTCAAAACTGCCATTTATTTCAAAAATACTGGAAAGAGTTGTTCTATCACAGTTACTTCCGTTCTTAAACTCAACCCATATACTTGAACCTCTTCAGTCAGGTTATACTACCCAACAGCACTGAAACAGCTTTGTTAAAAGTGTTGAAGGACTTGTTACTGTCAGCTGATTCTGGAGATAATGCAGGTTTGGTTTTATTGGATCTGAGTGCTGCTTTTGATACAGTAGATCATAATATCCTTCCGTCACGCCTTGAACATTGGCTGGGCATAAAGGCTACAGCACTTTGCTGGTTCAAGTCAAATCTCAAATCTAGGTCATTTTCAGTGTCTGTTGGCCAGTTTATTTCATCATCTGCCTCTCTTTTCTGTGGAGTCCCTCAGGGGTCCATTTTAGGGCCATTGCTCTTTAATTTGTATATGCTTCCACTTGGTAATATCATAAGGAAATATAAAATCTCTTTTCATTTGTATGCCGATGATTCTCAGTTGTATCTTCCTTTAAAATCTCGTGATTCTGTGCAGTCTCTCATTGACTGTCTTGAGGATATTAAATGCTGGATGTCAAATAACTTCCTGCAACTCAACAATGATAAAACTGAGGTGATTTTCTTTGGTCCCTCTAAAACAAGACATTCTGTTGCTGGGAACTTAGAAAACCTCACGCCATATATTAAGTCTCAGGTCAAAAATCTGGGTGTTATCTTTGATTCTGAGCTTTGTCTTGAAAAACAAATGACCATATTGCACCAAAAACCGTGACCATATTTCGCCAGTTTTAGCGTCTCTTCACTGGCTTCCTGTTTTTTTTAGAAGTCAGTTTAAAATTTTACTTATTGTTTTCAAAGCTCTTAATGGACATGCCCCATCTTATATTTCGGAACTAATTAATTTGCATTCAACGCCCAAGTCCCTTAGGTCGGCAAATAAGTCTATTACATGTTCCTCGGTCACGGAGGCCGAGGCTTTGCCGTCGCCGCTGCACGTAGTTGCCGTCTGACATTAGGTGTGCTTCTTAAGACACATTTTTATTCTCTCGCATTTCCAGGCTATTAATTCAGTGTGTACGGTTTTTGTTGTTAATGTTATTTTATTATTATTGTTGTTATTTTAATTGTATTCTATTTTAGTATTTGTTTTATTGGTTGTGTTCAGCACTTTGGTCAGTGTAATGCTGAATTTAAATGTGCTCTATAAATAAAACTTACTTGATCAAGTCTTGACTATTATTTGATGTCAAATTGATATCTAGGCCTGCTGATGGGTAATATTTACGTTCAGGTGTTTTGTATAAACCCATTAATTATTACTCCATTCATGCAATATTTGGTTTAACTTCGACAGAAATCTGCTTTGACATTAATGCTAAAAACACGGTTGGTTTTTCAACTCCACTAGCAAGACGTCTTAAATTGCTTGGAAGGCCAGATCTGAGTCAGGGATCTTATGGATCAAGTATAAAGATTGACTGCTCTACAAAAGGCTGCTGTCAAGCATGTGTTTCATCTGATGTTCATCGTCGTAATGAGCTGGAGCTCCTGCGGTCAACATCAGGAGTGGATTGTTTCTGAAACACTGATTCACACATAAACACCACATAGAGCAGCTCAAGCACTTCTAACCCGCAAGATTCAATTAAACTTCTTCAAACGTATATAAACTTTAACTACTGTTCAAATTTTAGTGAAGGTAAGTCGTTTGAATGTTTCTGAAAAAATCTCTTCTGCTCACCAAGGCTGCATTTATCTGATTAAAAATACAGTAAAACCAGTAATATTGTGGACAAATTATTCCAGTTTGTGAATGTGTTAAACTGTAATGTATTTCTGTGATCTGCAGCTGTATTTTCAGCATCATTACTCCAGTCTTCAGTGTCACATGATCTTCAGAAATCATAATAATATACTGATTTACTGATCAACACACATTTCTGATTATTATCAATGTTGAACACAGTTGTGCTGCACAATATTTTTGTGGAAACGGTGATATATTTAATTTTTTCAGGATTCACAGATGAATATAATGTTCAATAGAACAGCATTTATTTGAAATAGAAATCTTTAGTAACATTATAAATGTCTTTACTGTCACTTTTGACCAATTTAATGTTTTTGTTGAATAAAAACAAATTAAAAAAAAAATCTTACCCAAACTTTGGTAGTGTATGAATTAGATTGCAGTATTTACTTACTTTACTTACTTTTGTCATTTAGCAGATGCTTTTGTCCAAAGCGACTTACAAATAAGAAAAAGTAACTAAAACTAAAAGTTACAACTCTATAAATACTATATACCCACATATTTAAGAAAATAAAGAAATTAAATAAAATTGACACATACATATAACATTTCAATAATAAACAGAAATGAAAAAACTCAAATAAAAAGCAATACTTCTATCCTTTTTTACTTCTATCCTTCTAACTTTTTTTTTTTTATTCGAAAAAAGTTAGCAAAATAATACAAATTCTCCATTGTGGTGAATGTGTGTATTGATAGCAGCATGATTTATCTGAACGACCGGCTTATTGATCAGATCATGATTTGAATAGGAATCTGGTCTGTTTAAAGAGACTGGATGATTAGGTGATCATTTGGGGATCTGGTTTGATTTCAGGAGGTACTTTGGTACTTCACTACTTCACCTGAAAATAGTGAGGAACACTGATCTACACCAGAAGATGGAAATATCAGAAAATGTTGTTGATGGAAGCTTAAAGGCAGAAAAATCCAGATGTGTGTGTGTTGTGTGTCCAGTTTGATTGTGTTAGTGTGTGTGTTGTGTGTGCATACGTGAGTGTAAGAGTGCGAGTGTGTGTGTGTGTGTGGTAGTTTGATTTTGTGTGTGTGTGTGTGTGTGTGCAGACCAGATGAAGGTGCAACACAGATCCTGAGCATCACAGAATCCAGTGTTTCTATGGAAACAGGCTTCATTGTGGTGACACCACAGAAATCTACTAACGACGATAAAACAACTATACGAACAAATGTATTCACATCTGGAGCACAGTATACTCACAATCAATAGCAGCCTTGTGTGGGATGCAGGTTGCCAAGGCAACACATCCTCTCACCAATCAGAGGGCAAGAGAGAGACACCCACTGCCTGTAAGAGCCTCAAACATCACAAATAACTACAGAAACGCAGAGATCTCCTTCAGAAACTAGATTTCCACAATGATTTATTTTACAATTTTGATCAACAAAAGTTTTTTTTTTTTTTCAGAAAAAGGGAAAAAAGGCTCAAGTTTCCAGTAAGGGGTGTGTGTGTGTGTGTTTTAGAGGGTGTTAAAGACACTTGCCCACATGAAATGCTCTATTATACACCATCCACAGCATCGAGAGAAAAAACAACTGAAAGGAACTGAGGAGAGAGTTTGGAAGCTCAAGCGCTCCGATCACAGACTCAGGAAAGGCAGAGATTATTAAAAAAAAAAAGCACATAAATTACCCCATCACCCAAACGTCTCTCACACTCACACATACACATACACACACACACACACACGAGCGGAGGAGCACGTCACAAACACTGCTGAGCACAACACACACACATCTGCACCGAACAAGCAAACTGCCTTCATCACAGCAAATATTTGGCTCATATTTTTATCGATCAGAATAAAAATAATCTGAATGCATCTCAAAAACACAAACAAACCAACAGAACAAGCAGAAGAAGAAGAGAAGTGCGTCCGGCTGCCTGAGGCAGGTATTGCATCGACGCCTCGCGTTCAACAGGACGATTGTCAGAAGAGTTTATGAGGGCTGGCGGAGAGAGAGCGCCACCATCAGGCACTTAGTGATTCTGCAGTTCACCTGTGTTTGTGCATATAAACGATTCCGGACGGCCCTGAGATCTGCAGCAGTTCAATTCACACATCAGTCCGTCTGCGCGTGTGTGTGTGTGAGTGTGAGAGAGAGAGAGAGAGAGAGAGAGAGAGAGGGAGAGAGAGGCTCCTTGTTGACTATCGGTAGCCCTTAACCAGCAGTCAGAAGAGAGAGAGAGAGTGTGTGTGTGTGTGTGTGTGTGTGTGTGTGTGTGTGTGTGTGTTCAGTTATCGACGCCCAGTTTAGAAATGCCCTGACGAACTTCATGGAGCTCATCAATCTTCCCGTCCAGAGCATCCATGAGCTGCTTGAGCTCGCTCTTCATGTTCTTCTGTTTCTGCTGACTGTCGTGGATCTCGCTCTGCAGGAGCGTCGTCTTCTCGCTCAGGTCTCTGTTGGCCGACTCTGCAACCTGTAAAACATCAGCAGCATCAGTAAACCTCACGAGCAACATGCAGAACCGCAGATTCACACTGACATGACCAGCGTTTATGTCATTCTAACAGCGTGAGTATTCCTGGCGTGAGGTCAAAGTTCAGTGCGTCAGAGACAGTCGTCTAAAGTTCTCGGCTGAAAATAACACACATCTGTAAATACAGCAACACAACCGCTCAGTGTTGGTGTTCGCTGCCATTTACACAATTAAGATTTTTCCCTCTGAAACTCCAAAAAACAGACTCAACCATTCTTTAAAATCTTCATCACGAGTTTCCAGACGTCTCAGCTTCAAGATGTTTTAATAAAGCTGATATTGCTATTCTTGTTTTTTTCTAGTATGTTTCTGCTTCTGAATCAACTCATGATTAAACAACGATTATGACGCACATCCAGAGCAGCAAACACTGACTGAACTCATCTGAAATGTATTTTTGAATGTTTAATGAGTTATTTCAGCGTTTGCACAGCTGATCTGTTGATGTTTCTCCAACATTCTGTTCTGGGTTTGTTTTAAATGTTTAGCACTAGATATTCTGTGAATACAGCTGAACATACAGACTGTAAAGTTTAAAGAAACCTTGCATTGATTTATACTGACAGAACATACAGCATTTGCATAGTGAATTAGTGATCACTGTTAGTGAAAAAACCCAGACTGATTTCATCTGGACTACAGCATTTACATGACAATCTTTAGCTTGATTGAAACTCAACTTCAGCAAACGCAAATCTAGCAGCTGTCGCTCCAAACAGCTTCATTTAGACTCAAACACGAGCAGAAGTGAGGATTCTCAGAGGAGGAACGAGTTATGTATGATCTGTGACTGAGGTCCGTTCGAAGAATGTGTTTGTTCTTCACCTGTAGTTTGGCCGTGACACTTTCACATTTGGCCATGAGCTGCGGGATGGTTTCTGCCTGTTTGCGCAGATCCTCGAGCTCCTAAAAAACACCAACAAACGTGTGGGAGAGCAGTCGTGACAAGAGTGTGTGCGAGAGAGAGAGTGTGTGTGTGTGAGAGAGACTCACCTGCTCTTTTTCCTGCAGATCTGCTTCCAGCTCTTGAATTCTGAGACTCAGCTGAGCGTTTCTCTCTCTCTCCAGATTCACCTCCTTACACTGAACCTCCAGCTCCGAGATCTACGCACACACACACACACACACACCGTTAGCGCTTCAGCTCTTCCATCACACACACCTGAGCTCAATATGACAGCGAATGCAAACAGTCTCTTAAACTACAGATTCTGATTCTGTAACCCGGTGGTCAAACTCAACTAAAGCGAGGCTGATGAGCGGTGCTGCTTCTCCGCTCGTCTCACCTTGTTCTTCAGCTGGTTGTTCTCGTCCTGGCTCTGCGTCACTTTGCTCTTCCAGCTCTCGGCGTTGCTGTTGGCCTCCTGCAGCGTGTCCATCAGCCGAGCGTTGCTGTCCTTCAGTGCCTGCAGCTCCGTCTCCAGCTTCTTACTGTCAGACACACACACACACACACACACACACACACACCGTTCAGCTTCACAAGGACAAACAGCCAACCATCTCTACTCCTACAGTGAAGCACACTGATTGACTGAAGCTTCATGACGACTGAACATCTCATCCATCAGTCAGACGATGTTCTGATTCTGATCGGATCGGATCGGGTCAACTGGTCTGTGTGACGGTTTAGGGCTGGTTATAAATATCAGAAATATGAATATTAAGGAATATCAGAGAAGTCCTGAGCGTCTCACCTCTGCTCCGCTACAGACTTCAGCTGGTCGTTCTCACTCTTCAGCTCAGTGATGTCCGGCACGTGTGAGATCTTCTCATCGTCCGTTCCGTTGATGCTGGAAGCTTGATTGCCTGATGGAGTTTCACGGCCAGATTCCTGACAAAACAACACAATTTCACGTTAACAGACCTCACTCTCACACACTTTACTGACGTCTGATGAAAACAGCACATCATTGACTGCTTTACATTATGAAGATGACTTTATCTATAGTAAACAAAAACAAATGAATGTAAGATTGTGACTGAAGCAATTTAGTAAATTAAATTGACCATAATATACAACCCGAATTCTGGAAATGTTGGGACGTTTATTTAAATTTGAATAAAATGAAAACTAAGACTTTCAAATCACATGAGCCAATATTTTATTCACAATAGAACATAACAAATGTTTAAATTGAAATTGTACACTTTTATGCACTAAATGAGCTCATTTCAAATTTGATGAAGAAATTTCTTCAAAGATTCAGCTGGGAGAACATCTAGCAACTAATTAAGTTAATGACATCAGGTCTGTAACATGATTAGCTGTTAAAGGGATGTCTTAGAGAGGCAGAGTCTCTCAGATGTAAAGATGGGCAGAGGCTCTCCAATCTGTGAAAGAGTGAATTAATTTATTTTTAATTTATATGTGGCAGTCTAGTTTTGCTTAGGGCCCACAGAAGTCTAGGATCGGCTCTGTGTATATATTAGGGGTGTAACGGGACACAGATGTCACGGTTCGGTACATACCTCGGTTGGGGGGGGTCACGGTTTGATACGAATTCGGTACAACAAGAAAAATACAACAAATCTACTATGCTAGGTTTCTATTCATTTATTTTGAACAGACAGTAGTACAAATTTGTTTTTTCCACCTAGATGTGAAAATACTAAATATTATATAAAATTATACAGGTAGGATACACGAGCACAAAGCTCCATTTTGCAAACAGTTGAGTGCGCAAGCCTTTAAAGTATACTCCTTTGTCAGTCTATGTGAGAGACGCATTCAGAATCAGCACATGGTCACTATTTAGTGGGCTTTGTTTTCCAGTGCGCAACTCGGCATTCGTTGTTCTTCTGCTGGCGGTTATCAAACAGCATTGCATTACTGCGGGCGCAGATTGAGGGTGAATTACCTGTATTTGTTGTAAGGTCTCATGCACCGAACCGAGATGTCCGTACTGGTACAAATACATGTATCGTTACACCCCTAGTATGTATGTATGTATGTATGTATGTGTGTGTATATATATATATATATATACACACTTATTTTTTTCCTCAGTTTAAACATCTTCTGCTGTCTGATGTTTCTGTCTGTAGGATTGCGTATTTGTTTTTCACTGATGGCGATCATGGTGCCCTATGTACCTGCGACTGATCGCTGGAGGTCTCCATCTTCTCCTGAGATTTTTCTCTGGCCAGTTTCGCAGCTTCTTTGACCTCCTGGAACTTCTCAGCAAACTGAGGTAAAACAGAAAGAACACAGATCAGGACAGGAAGAAAAAAAAACATGGATTGGGACTGTTACACCTCTGACTGTCAAAAGGCTTATAAAATGAACATATGAACCTTCATAAAGGTGTTTTGC
This sequence comes from Barbus barbus, assembly GCF_936440315.1. Lineage (NCBI taxonomy): Eukaryota > Metazoa > Chordata > Actinopteri > Cypriniformes > Cyprinidae > Barbus > Barbus barbus. The sequence continues at coordinate 31,338,027 of NC_136750.1, forward strand.
TCCTACAGTTCCAGCAGAAACACGTGCTGCGACTGTTTCAGATCATTATAAAACATCAACATCAAAAACTGCCGCATCAAGTGTGCATGCATGTGTGATGGCCTCTGTGTGTGTGTGTGTGTGTGTGTGCGCATGCGTGACGGCCTGTGTGTGTGTGTGTGTGTATGCATTTGTGACGGCCTGTGTGTGTGTGCATGCACGCGTGATGGCCTGTGTGTGTGTGTGCGCATTTGTGACGGCCTGTGTGTGTGTGTGTGTGTGTGTGCGCATGCGTGACGGCCTGTGTGTGTGCGTATGCATGCGTGATGGCCTGTGTATGCATGCGTGACGGCCTGTGTGTGTGTGTGTGCATTCGTGACGGCCTGTGTGTGTGTGTGTATGCATGCGTGACGGCCTGTGTGTGTATGCATGCGTGACGGCCTGTGTGTGTGTGTATGCATGCGTGATGGCCTGTGTGTGTGTGTATGCATGCGTGATGGCCTGTGTGTGTGTGTGTGTATGCATGTGTGATGACCTCTGTGTGTGTGTGTGTATGCATGCGTGACGGCCTGTGTGTGTGTGTGTATGCATGTGTGATGACCTCTGTGTCTGTGTATGTGTGTATGCATGCGTGACGGCCTGTGTGTGTGTGTGTATGCATGCGTGACGGCCTGTGTGTGTGTGTATGCATGCGTGATGGCCTGTGTGTGTGTGTGTGTATGCATGTGTGATGACCTCTGTGTCTGTATGTGTGTGTATGCATGCGTGATGGCCTGTGTGTGTGTGTGTGTGTGTGTGTGTATGCATGCGTGACGGCCTGTGTGTGTGTGTATGCATGCGTGATGGCCTGTGTGTGTGTGTGTATATGCATGTGTGATGACCTCTGTGTCTGTGTGTGTGTGTGTGTATGCATGCGTGACGGCCTGTGTGTGTGTGTGTATGCATGTGTGATGACCTCTGTGTCTGTGTGCATGCATGTGTGATGTATTGTCAGACCTTTAACAGCTGTTGTTCGGAGGCAAAGCCAAGTCCAAACACCGTGTTTGCGCGACTGTCAGCCCACTGGCCAAACTTCTGCGACGTTTTTGTGAAGTTCAAATTGGGGGTGATTGTGCTGTTGATGATCACCTGAAAAATAAACACATCACAACGTCACACACACACACACACAGAGAGAGCTGTGTATTTTGTGTATTTGACATTTCTTCATTGTTTCACTCTCACTGATTTTGTGTGACTCTTGAAGCTGATCAGAGTAACATGTTTGAGTTCAGTCAGCCATTTAACCTCAACACACGCGTGTGTGTGCTGTCAGAGTGATGGCAGCAGGTGTGTGTGTGTGTGTTTGTCTGCTTCTAACACACTAATGTGAGTGTGAGTCTTCATCTATCTGCTCTCTGAGAGTGACGGCAGCAGGTGTGTGTGTGTGTATGACTCTCAGCAGGTCTGCACTGTGACATCATCACTGCCGCCTCCATACTGAGGGACTGATCCAAATCTCCATGGCAACATGAACCATAAACCCTCTGCAGAGGAAGACCCTCATTGTGTGTGTGTGTGTGTGTGTGTGTGCGCGCGTGAACACTCAGACTGTGGATCGCAGTATCACCAGACACTCTTACACTGACTCCATCTCACACACACACTTGTCTGTCTGACCTTTGACCCATCCACGCTGATGATGCGGTAGCTGTTGCGTGTGCTGTCATAGAAGTACGAGACTGTAACGGCTTGTTTACTGGCGGGAACCCAGTTCTTCTTAGTGGTGGGATCGATCTGGAAGACATGAGCTCTGGTGGTGAAGATCGGCTGCTCCCTGCGACACACACACACACACACACACACACACGTCACATGAAGATCAGTTCAGGTCACCACACACTGCAGTCACATTCATCTGTGTGTGAAATCATCAACAACTTCAGCTTGATATTAATATTTAGAACATTATCAGTATTTGTTCATTTATTTCAGTTTCCACTCATATGAGAATAAAGCTCACATCGTCTGCCGGAGTTTCTGAAGATCAGTGATGACCTAAACCTGTCTTTCACCCAACATCACCTCATGCTAACGATGCCTGACTGAGACAATGATCAATTATACAGTTGACAGTCATTAGACGACAGGAGGACACCACTGACCGATCACAATCAGTTATTACAGAGTGATAATGGGCAAAACAAGGCAGATCCTCAACCGACTGAAGACCATTCACTCTACAAACACAGACTTGAGTTTATTTCTAAACATCTGATAAAGAACATGAAGGTTTTTCAGTAAATGTCAAAAAAAAAAAAATCTCATCAGAAAAGGTGCTTCACAATGAAACCGATACAAATGCGAGTTGAGTTGAGTTGAAGCCCACATTCAGGGAAACAAATCTAAACTACTTACAAAGCTGCTTCTGCTCAGCAACTTTATATATTTGTGTTTTACCATGAAGTCCAAAAGTATTACAGATACCAGCAGCACTTCACAATGCGAGATAATACAATGCAATGTACAGTAACATTAACAGTGCTGGGTAGTAACTGATTACATGTAATCTGGATGACATAATAAAATTCAGTACTTGTAATTATATTACATTAAAATGCTAATAATCAGAGTACAGTTACGTTTTCATAGATTATATGATTACATATTCATACAATGGCAGTAAAGTATTCATAATTCGATTTGCCCTAATTAAAGTTGTCATCATTAACTCTGATCTGATTTAGATTTGACACAGACGTCACGTGATTTCTGATGACGTTAACGTGAGGTCAGGAGGACCTTCTCCGTTCATTCATGACTGAAGCCTCTGAAAGCTCACGAGCGATTAACGGTGTTTCAGGAGGATCGGTCACGTGAATGATGAGATGACACGACTCCAAACGCCTTTTACTTTGCTGAAGGTAAATGTGGCAGAATGCAGAAATATACAGGACCGTCCTGTCGAGAGATGAGGAAATCACGCGAGCGCTTCACCAGATCTCAAAATAACCTGACAATGGCGAGACACGCGTGATTCACACATCTAGAACATTCCCTGTTCTCAGCCGAGCCACGGCAGGAATGCGGCTCTACCTGCACACACACACCCACAGCGCCACACCTGAAGTCTGACCTCAGCGAGCTCTGATTGGAGCAGACCGTGGAGTGGGCGGGGCTCTGACCGGACACACATTCCTGCAGGTGAAACAGCTCCAACACCAAATCACCGAACGACCAGCGCCACAATCACACACCGACAGAAGCGCGATCAACCAACATTTCAGCTCTCAAACCAGCTGTCCGTGCATATTACTGTTTAACGAGTATTATGAGGATGGGTTACTCCTATACAGTTAAAAAACTGTTAAAATGACTTAATATGGAGGTCAGGAGGTAAATCTCATTCAAAATTGTTAAGGTGTGCCCTTTTCAGTCAAATCACATTTACCTCATACATAATACAAATAGTTTCAAAGCAGCTTCACAGCGATAAACAGAGAATAATGATTCAATGATCTGACTTCAGCAGCGGCCGTACAAACACAGGACTGATCAATATCTGTCTGTTATATATCCAGAACAGATCAGACTGGACAAAGTCAACAGTACAATGACGATTAAAGTGATTGTTCTGTCATTTACTCCAATAACTCTGTAGCCCACTGATGACAGAATTATCTTTTTTTATCAATGTTTCATTCCTTTAATACCTAAATATAATTGGTGTCATTTGTTTCTCCCAATCATTTATTCCACCAGTATATGCTCTCCTACCAAGCATTCAGAGCGTTTGTGGCGTAAGACGACCTGTCTGACCACATTTTTGGACTAGCTCAGAGCCTTCAACAATAACTCTCACTGTCTTTCAGGCTACGACTGCAGATCTGGACTGATCAGCACTACTGAGGGCTCATGATGCAGATCTGGACTGATCAGCACTACTGAGGGCTCATGATGCAGATCTGGACTGATCAGCACTAGTGAGGGCTCATGATGCAGATCTGGACTGATCAGCACTACTGAGGGCTCATGATGCAGATCTGGACTGATCAGCACTAGTGAGGGCTCATGATGCAGATCTGGACTGATCAGCACTACTGAAGGCTCATGATGCAGATCTGGACTGATCAGCACTAGTGAGGGCTCATGATGCAGATCTGGACTGATCAGCACTAGTGAGGGCTCATGATGCAGATCTGGACTGATCAGCACTACTGAGGGCTCATGATGCAGATCTGGACTGATCAGCACTACTGAGGGCTCATGATGCAGATCTGGACTGATCAGCACTAGTGAGGGCTCATGATGCAGATCTGGACTGATCAGCACTAGTGAGGGCTCATGATGCAGATCTGGACTGATCAGCACTACTGAGGGCTCATGATGCTCACTGCTACTGTAAGTCATTGGCTTCGGCTCCGGGCAGCAGCAGATGGTTGAGACCGACACCATCTGTGACGAGGCTTCAATCCCCACCGGAGAGCGTCATTTACCAGCCGTTTGGGAGCATGTGGAGTCTACGGTGTCCTGAACACACACACACACACACACACGGTCAGCAGTTTGACAATGTGTCAGATTAGCATCGGTGAACTTGTGCCATTCATGTAACTGGAGCCATCGGTGCTGTGGTTTAAATAGACTGTCCAGTCCAGCACCTCATTCAGCCAAGCCACGGCTCATCCGCAGCGGTTCAGGGTTTAATCCCAGCGCTTTATCACCAAACAGCAGATAGAGGCCGTTCCTCGCGGTCACAAGTTTGTGTGGAGAACGAGGTTAATCTATAACCCCGTCACTGAGAGAGAACCCAGCTGAAACCAAGCCACAATCGATCAACATCACATCGTTAAAAAACACCCACAGTGTGGAAAACCTATGAGCCAGCCTTTACTAACCCAGACTTAAAGTGTCTGATGTGACATCAGTTTATATATATACAGTATATGTACACTGTGATATTGTGGTTGAAAGCATGCTGAGAGTCTGACAGAAACAGTCTGCAGTGCCACAAACTTCATGATCTAATAATCAGACTGCAGTTTTGATCTTGTGTGAGAGAAACTCAGCTGACCGCACAAACTGGTCCTGCAGCTTCTTAAGAAACCAGCAGCACTTCAGGCTGGTTTCACACACACACACACACACACACACACACACACCTCGGCCCACACTCGCATTAACAGCCCACTCCTCTCTGTTCATTATATCGGTGTTGATTGGTTTGCTAAAGCTTGATCCTCGGTGATCTATGATGTTTCGCTCAGATCACGGGAAGGTTTCTGCGGGAGCGCGCGCGGGGGCTGCCGAATGCACGCGCAAACACAAGCTAAAAATCACCTGCTGTTCAAACACAAAACCCACTTCTGACGCGCAATTCAGCGAACGAAGCGAAGCCGAATTAATCCACTTTTCACGATTGACGTGCGCCGAATTCACACGCGTTTTCTGTCAACTCGATCTGATTCGGTTCTGACAGTCGCGTAACAAACCTAACCAACCTCCAACCTTTGATCATTCATTTGTAATCCAGAAACAAATCTGCAAGAGTTCTGTCGAAGAAATGACAGCAGAACAGGCGACGATCAGAAGCGTCTCGTCTTACCCCATCGCGCTGCTCTCTGTCGGATCCGTGAAGCGTCTTTAGTTACAGAGACTCAAAAATCTCCCGCATTAGTTCAGCGCAGAATATATCCTACAGAAATCTGATATTCCCGCGACAAACTAACTTCAGCTCGCGCTGCCGGATCTTTATTAATATTCCAGGTTGGAAGAGTGAAACGCGTCAGTGTTGAGTTCAGTCCGCAGCAGATGATCATGAATCCAAACTGAGCGACAGTCAGACGCGCCGCGGATCAGCCCACACACACACACACTCACACACACACACACACACACACACGTTGGTTTTTGTGGTTTATGGGGACTCTCCATAGGCGTAATGGTTTTTATACTGAACAAACTGTGTGTGCTATTGCCCTACACCAACCCTACACCTAAACTTAGCCCTCACAGGAGACTTTGTGCATTTTTAGATTTTCAAAAAAACACCATTTAGTATGTTTTTTAAGCCTTTTGAATTACGGGGACATAGGCAGTGTCCTCATAAACCACCTTCATATTGTAATACCTCTGTCATACCCATGTCATTATACACATTTGTGTCCTCATAAACCACATAAACATGCACACACACACACACACTCTCTCTCTCTCTCTCTCTGACACACACACGCTCTCTCTCTCTCTCTCTCTCTGACACACACACACACACACGCGCGCTCTCTCTCTCTCTCTCTCTCTCTCTCTCTGACACACACACACACACTCTCTCTCTCTCTCTCTCTCTCTCTCTGACACACACACACACGCGCGCTCTCTCTCTCTCTCTCTCTCTGACACACACACACACACACTCACTCTCTCTCTCTCTCTGACACACACACACACACACACACACACACACACACAGCGCGTCGTAGTTTATATCCAGCCTGATCTATATATTCACTCGTAGATAACGGGATGAAGTGATAAACTGCGGTTAGTTTTGTTTTCTAGTCATATTAAACTTTACCGTACTCACATTTCTGCAGAATCCCAAACGTTCCGCGGCTCCAGAGCTGCAACTGATCCAACTCTACATTATTAATTAAACCAGCAACCAGCCGTAAAACTAAAGCCGCTGGTCAGTGAAAAACACACAAATGACATGATAAATACTTTAGGTGTAAATGGACAATAAACACGGAAAAGAAAACAAAAAACTTCGCAATGGCAAACTCACACAATTATATAAAATGCGTGTATTGCGAAGCGTGTGAACGGAAGGGGAACTCAGTTTACCGGAACCTTCGGTGAAACCGCGACGGAGTGAAATAAGAGCTGCACGTCACGCGTCGGTGTTTCACTGTAAAGGCTGTTGTTTGTCGCACACTGAAACACTCTGTAAAATCTCCAGGCACCTGTTTCAGTCACGAGCGCCATGTCTTGCGCCGCTGACTATGACGCTCAGTTCGCGTCGCGTTTCTCTGCGGAGGACACGGAGTTCCAGCGGTACCGGGAACGCGCACCGGACACGCCGCCCGTGCTCGAGGACTGGAGAGCGCGCAGAGACCGGCGGTGAGTGCGGCATCAATACATTAGAGAGATGTGTGTGGCTGCTGCTGAATGAACGTGTGTGTGTTTCCCGGTAGAGCTCCGGAGCACCGGCAGCACGAGCATCGCTTCCCTGAGCGCCGCCATGACCGGAACTCCGGCGGTTACCGCCAGCGATCCCGATACTGACAGAACCAGACCTCCAGCGATGCTCACCTGATCACTTCTGCTCTTAGTGCAGTTACACTGGCTTCCGTGTAAATAAAGCAGTTCAATGATCTCCTGTGTGTGTGTGTGTGTGTGTCAGAGAGAGAGAGAGAGTGTGTGTGTGTGTGTGCGTTTGTGTGAGTGTGAGTGAGAGAGAGAGAGAGAGAGAGTGTGTGTGTGTGTGTGTGTGAGTGAGTGAGAGAGAGAGAGTGTGAAGAGAGTTTAAAAGTTTGAGATGAAATCACTTAGTTTTTCTACATGGAATATTCAAGGTCTAAACTCCTCAGTCTTTGGCCTAAAAAGTAGAAATTCTGACTTTATGAAAGAACTTGAAGACATAGATGTCATCATCTTACAGGAGACCTGGTGTAGAGGAGATGTGTTCACTGGCTGTCCCTCGGGATACAGAGAGATAATATTACCATCAGTCAAACTCACATCAGTCACACAGGGGAGAGACTCGGGAGGGATGATTATCTGGATTAAATCTGAACTGGCCATAGAATTAGTTAAGAGAGATCAATACCACCTGTGGCTGAAAATACAAAAAGGATTAATATCAGCATCTCAGCCTGTTTTCCTTTGTGCCATATATATACCCCCCCTCGAGTCTCCGTATTTCCAAGAGGAAACCTTTCAAAACTTTGAACAAGAAATCAGCCATTTCCAGGCCCAGGGAAACGTGCTGCTTATGGGTGATTTAAACGCTAGAACCGGAGAAGAATTAGATTTCTTAGAATCACACGGTACCAGATTCATCACTGGCAATAACGACTTGTACCCTTCTTACCCCGCCAGAGAAAACTGTGATCAGACAGTGAACGCTCACGGACGGCAGCTGCTGCAGCTCTGCCGAGGACTGGCTCTGTACATCGTCAACGGAAGACTGCGAGGAGACTCGCTCGGCCGATACACCTACAGCTCAGCTCTCGGTAACAGCACTGTAGATTATACCATCACAGATCTCCACCTTTCCTCTTTGAGAGCATTCACAGTCAAACCCCTGAAACCTTTCTCAGACCACAGCCAAATCACACTCTATATAAAGCAATCTGAAACATCCCCCACACCAATTAGGACACTATATCAAATGATCAAAATTATGTCATTCAAATGGACAGAAAACAGCGCCACAAATTACATCAGTGCTGTTGAATCTCCAGAAATACAGTCCCTCTTACACTCATTCCAAACACAGGCATACCCTAAAAATCAATTCGGCATCAATCAGGAAGTACAAGATCTAAACAACATATTATACAAAACAGCACAAAAGAGTCATTTGACCATTGTTAAACCAAAGAAAAAATGTTTAGATACTGACAAATGGTTTGATTTGGACTGTAAGACTCTGAGAAAAAACCTCAGAAATCTATCAAATCAGAAACACAGACAACCAGATAATCCTCCGCCTTCATTACTGTGAGGCACTAAAACTATATAAAGCCACACTCCGGCGGAAAAAAGCACAGTTTTTGCAAAACCAGTTTGAGGAAATTGAAAAATCTATAAATTCACACAAATTTTGGGATAAATGGAAATTATTATACAAACCAAATCAAGAAACTCTGGCCATCCAAGATGGGGAGACGTGGAAAACTCATTTCCAAGAATTATATAGCCCGACCCAAATACAAAATTTGAATCAAAATGAAATAATTAATAAACTAGACAATTTAGAAAGATCGATTAAAGCGAATCAAAACCCCTTAGATTTCCCCATAACAATGAAAGAATTGGAAGATAAACTACGGGTCCTTGAGCCCAAGAAAGCCTGTGGTGTCGACAGCATCCTGAACGAGATGCTGAAACACACAGAGCAAAGCTTCAAACTGGCCATGCTAAAACTCTTCAATGATGTTCTGTGTGTCGGGTTCTTCCCTGAGATCTGGAACAAGGGCCTCATCAGCCCCATTCACAAGAACGCAGATAAACTAGACCCCAACAACTACCGAGGCATCTGTGTGAACAGTAACCTGGGGAAGGTGTTCTGTAGCATCTTAAACACCAGACTGTTACACTTCCTTACGAAGCACAATGCCTTGAGTAAATGCCAAACTGGCTTTCTTCCAAAATGTCGCACATCCGATCACATTTTTACATTACAAACACTAATTGACAAATATGTACATCAAAACAAAGGAAAGATTTTTGCTTGTTTCGTTGATTTCAAGAAAGCATTCGATTCAATCTGGCATGAAGGACTATACCTAAAACTTATCGACAGTGAAATAGGGGGAAAATTCTATGATTTGATCAAATCAATGTACACAGCCAGCCATTGTGCGGTTAAAATTGGGAACCAAAGAACCGAATTCTTCCCCCAGGGGCGTGGAGTGAGACAGGGATGCAGTTTAAGCCCCACCCTCTTCAACATCTACATCAACCAATTGGCCAACACATTAGAACACGCCCCCTTTCAAGGTCTCACTCTACACGACACAGAGATAAAGTGTCTTCTCTACGCAGATGACCTGGTCCTCCTGTCGCCCACTGCAGAGGGGCTTCAGGACAGCCTGAATCTGCTGGAGGATTACTGTCAGACCTGGGCCCTGACGGTCAACCTCCAAAAAACTAGAGTAATGATGTTCCAGAAACGCTCCAGATCTCAGGGACCAACACACACATTCACACTATCACACAGAACCATTGAAACCACAAAAACATACACTTACCTCGGCCTGAAAATAACTCCAACCGGTAACTTTGCTTTGGCTGTGAATGAACTCAAAGAGAAAGCTCAAAGGGCTTTCTATGCCATAAAAAGATCCATTAAAATTGACATCCCAATCCAAATCTGACTCAAACTTTTCAAATCTATAATTGAACCAATTGTTTTATATGGCAGTGAAGTGTGGGGTCCTTCTATAAAATTTGACTTCTTAAATTGGGAAAAACACCCGATCGAAACTCTACATTTAGATTTTTGTAAAAGAATACTTAAAGTTCAAAGAAAAACTCCAAACAACGGATACAGAGCAGAATTAGGCCAATACCCTCTGCTTCTAAACATCCAAAAAAGAGCCCTGAAATTCTGGAAACACCTAAAAACAAGCGACCCCAACACATACCATTACAAAGCCCTAAAACAGCAAGAGCTGAGCGTAAGTAAGAGTCCCCTCCTTCAGCTGGTGCTGAGACTGACTGAGCTCACACACACAGAGATCAGCCAGCCTCAGGACACACACACACTCACACACACAGAGATCAGCCAGCCTCAGGACACACACACACTCACACACACAGAGATCAGCCAGCCTCAGGACACACACACACTCACACACACAGAGATCAGCCAGCCTCAGGACACACACACACTCACACACATTCGGCCCACACACATTATAAACACAGAAAAAGACAAGTACATCACCCATTGGACAAACACCATTAAAAACCAGCACAAACTGGAATGTTATTCGGCCCTAAATCGAAAATACACTGTTGCGATCTACCTGAGCACCGTGAGTGATGTGAGACTCAGGAAAACACTGACGATGTACAGACTCAGTGAACACAGTCTGGCCGTAGAGACGGGCCGGCGCAGACAGACCTGGCTCTCTCGTGAGGACAGACTCTGCTCGCACTGCATCCTGGGAGTGACGGAGACGGAGCTGCACTTCCTCACAGAATGCACATCAGAGACCAATACTACCCCAAAATTAATAAAATATTCCCCCAATTTAGCACATATAATCCAACCCAAAAACTCGGTTTCATTCTTGGCGAAGAAGCCAAATGTTGTAATATAGCTGCAAGATTTGTAGCATCTTGTCATCTCCTGAGAGACAGCCAGAGAGAAACAAACAGCCAATAAACACACACTCACTCACAGCACAAACACATTACAGCTACACACATCTACACAATGTTCAGTTTTCTAAGTTCAGTTGTTACATGATGTCTGTAGTATAATCTTTTATTTATTATTATAATTCATTATTTATTTTATTAACAGTTAGCATTGTTTTGTTTTTGTTATATCTAGCCATGTGTTTATGTAATAATGCTTTTATTTAGTTTCATTATTACTATTATTTTCTATAAGCTTTACTAAATTTTCTATGTTGTTTTAATGCTTTGGCAATACAGAATGTATGTTTTTGTCATGCCAATAAAGCTTTCTGAATTGAATTGAGTGTGTGTGTGTGTGTGTGTGAGAGAAAGAGAGAGAGTGTGTGTGTGTGTGAGTGTGAGTGAGAGAGAGAGTGTGTGTGTGTGTGTGTGTGTGTGAGAGTGAGAGTGTGTGTGCGCGTGTGTGTGAGTGAGAGTGTGTGTGCGCGTGTGTGTGTGAGAGAGTGTGTGGTGTGTGTGTGTGTGTGTGAGTGAGAATGTGTGTGTGTGTGTGAGTGAGAATGTGTGTGTGTGTGTGTGAGTGAGAATGTGTGTGTGTGTGAGTGAGAATGTGTGTGTGTGTGTGTGTGAGTGAGAATGTGTGTGTGTGTGAGTGAGAATGTGTGTGTGTGTGTGTGAGCGAGAGAGAGTGAGTGTGTGTGTGAGAGAGAGAGAGAGAGAGAGTGTGTGTGAGAGAGAGAGAGAGTGAGAGTGTGTGTGTGAGTGAGA
>NC_136750.1:31357352-31363813 GCF_936440315.1 Barbus barbus
GTGTGTGTGTGATCCCACTGTCTCTGGGTGTGTGTGTGTGTGTGTGAGATCCCACTGTCTCTCTCTCTCTGTGTGTGTGTGTGTGAGATCCCACTGTCTCTGTGTGTGTGTGTGTGTGGGTGTGTGTGATCCCACTGTCTCTCTGTGTGTGTGTGTGTGTGTGTGAGATCCCACTGTCTCTGTGTGTGTGTGTGTGTGTGTGTGTGTGTGTGTGATCCCACTGTCTCTCTGTGTGTGTGTGTGATCCCACTGTCTCTCTCTGTGTGTGTGTGTGTGAGATCCCACTGTCTCTGTGTGTGTGTGTGTGTGTGTGTGTGATCCCACTGTCTCTCTGTGTGTGTGTGTGATCCCACTGTCTCTCTCTGTGTGTGTGTGTGTGTGATCCCACTGTCTCTCTCTCTGTGTGTGTGATCCCACTGTCTCTCTCTGTGTGTGTGTGTGTGTGTGTGTGTGTGATCCCACTGTCTCTCTCAATTCAATTCAATTCGTCCTAACTATCAACACATTAGAGAGGCATTTTATCCCAAATTTGAAACACTTTACCCTGACTTCAAAATGTTAAACAAGAAAACACAACTTCAGTATTTATTAGGTGAAAAACAAGATTGTATCTCACTAGCAGCAAGATACATTGATGCCTGTCACAAAAAGAGGGAGGAGTCAACAAATCAGTGATGCGCCCACACACACACTCACACACACTCACACTCACACACACACACACACACTCACACACACACACACACACACACACTCACACACACACACACTTTTAAACTGTTCACAGAATTCTAGAATAGATTTGTTCTATTTTGTTTAATTATATATACATGTTTTTTGTTTGTTTTTTTTATACATACTTGTTCTATATTTAATGTAAACACTATGCTTTGGCAATACATTGTAACAATTGTCATGTCAATAAAGCACATATTGAATTGAATTGTCTCTCTCTCTCTCTGCGCATGCGTGAGCGTTTGTTGAGCGAGTGTGAGGAGTAAAAGTGGTGTCCGCGGTGAATGTGGAGGAGTGTATTCTGGCCGTTGGTGATATCGCTGGCCATGAATGTATTTTAGCGGCATCTAGAATGAATAACGCTATTGTTTTGTTTTTGAATTCAGTTGAGAAAGCAAACGAAGTTGTGGAGAAAGGAGTGGTAATTGGTGGTTTGTTTACCCCAGTGCTTCCCCTTTCTACTCCTGCGAAGAAAGTCACGTTGTCTAATGTTCCACCGTTCATTACAGACGAAATGTTAAACAAAGAATTGTCACGTTTTGGAAAGATAGTTAGTCCTATGAAAAAAATCGCTCTCAGAAGTAAGTCAGACTTGATTAAACATGTAGTATCTTTCAGGAGATTTATTTATATGATCCTGAAAGATAATAGAACTGAGCTTAACCTAAATCTGAAATTGAGAGTTGATGACTTTGATTATACTGTCTTTGTAAGTACTGATGTGATGAAGTGCTTTGGCTGTAACAAAACGGGGCATCTCGTGCGTGCTTGTCCAGATAAAAATGGTACAAACGCACAAGATGCCTCAAGTGAAAATGGTGTGCAAGTCAGGGAGGAAGGAACAACAGATAATGTTCCTGACCCAATTCAAGATGAACCCAAGCCATCCACCAGTAGCTTAACTTATGCAGTGCCTCTCTTACAGACAGAAGAGGTGAATCAGGTCACAGTAAATAATAATGGAGAGAATGATTTAGCTGTCCCTGTTGTCGTCGGAAATGAGTCGAAGGCTGATGAGAATTCGGATATTTCACATGTCAGTGTAGGGTTGAACAAAATGTCCCCTTCAGAGAGTGTTACTTTAGGTGATATTTTAATGACGGATATGGATCAAGCTGTCTTTAAAACACCCTTGAAGAGAAAAAAGAAAGACAAGGTTTCTGAATCGAAACAAGCTAGAAAATCAGAAAATGAAAAGGAGTCTGATGTTGATGATGTTGGCAGCGAGAGTGATTTCTCTGATTCTGGTGCTTCGAGTTGTTCTCAGAATGAATGGACATGTCAAGATTATGACACTGAGGAAATCAGGAAGTTTTTAAAACTGACAAAAAATCTGAGGGGGGTACAGGTTGCTGACTATTTCCCAGATATTAAACGCTTTGTGGAAAATACTAGGATGTTTATGAGTGAGGGATGCTTCACAAATAAAGAGGTATATAGACTGAAAAAAATTGTGACAAAGTTACAAAACCAGTTAAAAAGTTAATGGCAGTAAATTGGCTCAAAAGTTTGGCCCTTATTGGCTGCTTTTTTCTTTATGGTCTAGGTTTACTTTCTTATTTTCAAATGGGTGACATTCGCATTGCGTCTTTAAATGTGAATGGAGCTAGAGATCGTATAAAACGCACAGTGATATATGAAACTATGAGTCATAAAAAAATTGATGTCTTACTTGTACAAGAAACACATAGTGATGTAACCAATGCTGTTGAATGGGAAAAAGAATTTAAAGGTCTCTCCTTTTTAAGTCATAAATCTTCACTTAGTGGAGGGGTTGCTATTTTATTTGCTAATAGTTTTACTCCTGGTTCCACTGAGATGGAGGAGGTTGTGAAAGGTAGATTGCTAAAGATTCGAGCTCAGTTTGAGAATCACACTTTTGTTTTTATTTGTGCATATGTCCCAACTTTACCATCAGAAAGAATGGTGTTTTTACATACTCTTGCTGAAACTTTAGAAAAATGTAATGATGAAGAGTATTTATTTTTAGGTGGAGATTTTAACTGTGTGGAGAGTAACATAGACAGGAATCATGTAGAACCACACATGCCTTCTCGTAAACGACTTATTCAGATGATTGAAACAAACGATTTATGTGATGTATGGAGGAGTTTAAATGGGAATTTGAAACAGTATACATGGGCACATGCCCGTGATAACATGTTGTCATTAGCGAGATTAGACAGACTGTATTGTTTTAAGCACCATCTCAGTATTTTTAAGAACTGCTTCATAACCCCAGTTGGGTTTTCTGATCATAGTCTAGTTATAGGTACAGTAACTCTAAACTCTGTCAAGCTGAAAAGTGCTTACTGGCATTTTAATACAAATTTATTAAGTGATGCACATTTTATAAACACGTTTACTTTTTTTTGGGAAAATTTTAGGAATGAAAAAGCAAGTTTTCAGTCATTGCAAACATGGTGGGGGTTTGGTAAAACTCAAATCCAGCAATTATGTCAACAGTACACTCACAATGTCACAAAAGATATAATTAAATCTATTAGAGTTTTAGAAGATGAAATTCTGAAATTTCAAGAATTGGCACAGTTAAGTGGAAATCAAACACATATTGAAGGCCTCTTTTTAAAGAAATCTGTGTTGTCTGACATACAAAGAGTAAAAGCACAGGGGGCATTAGTTCGATCACGTTTTAAAGATATAGATCAGATGGATGTGCCGTCAAAATTCTTCTTTAGTCTAGAAAAAAAGAACGGTCAAAAACGTGTTATACATTCTTTATTTTCTGAGACTGGCTCTCTGATATCAGACTCTACTGAAATTCGGAAAAGAGCAAATGCTTTTTATGAAAAGCTTTATAGTTGTGAGCACGGGGAGAATCGGGTTGTTGAGGAGTGTTTCTTTGAGGAACTGCCAAAGGTCTCTGAGGAGTCTAATGCAGCACTCGAGAGGGCTATAAGCCTAGGTGAACTGCATGAAGCTCTCCAAAGTATGGAGAATGGGAAGGCTCCTGGGATGGACGGAATCCCAGTTGAGTTCTATAAAGCCTTTTGGCCTGTGATAGGGGAGGATCTGCTGGCAGTTCTCAGTGACAGTCTAGTCGGAGGACTTCTGCCGCTGAGCTGTAGAAGGGCGGTCCTTACCCTTCTGCCAAAAAAAGGTGACGTGAGAGACATAAAAAACTGGCGACCTGTATCCTTGTTGTGCTGTGACTATAAATTGCTCTCAAAAGTGTTAGCTACTAGACTAGGAAGGGTTTTGGAGGAAGTAATCCATTCTGGTCAGTCTTACTGTGTACCTGGACGATCAATTTTTGATAATATCCATTTAATAAGAGATTTATTTGATGTTTCTAAAATTATGGGTATAGATATGGGTTTGATTTCCTTAGATCAGGAGAAAGCGTTTGATCGCGTAGAACATAATTATCTGTGGAAAACCTTACACGCATTTGGTTTTAGTTCTGATTTTATTAGATATATTAAAGTTTTATATAATGGCATTGAGAGTGTATTGAGAGTTAACGGTGGCTTATGTGCTCCTTTTAAAGTGTGTCGTGGGGTAAGACAGGGTTGTTCTCTGTCTGGGATACTTTACACATTGGCAATTGAACCAACTGGCTTGTATTGACCCACCTGCATATTTACTTGGGAAGATCCAATCCATTTTAATAGATTTTTTTTGGGAAACAATGCATTGGATACCCCATAATGTATTGTATTTACCTAAGGAAGAAGGAGGTCAAGGACTTGTTCATCTACAAAGTAGGACTGCAGCTTTTCGCTTACAGTTTATACAGAGATTCCTTACTGGCCCAGAGAACTTAAGCTGGAGGCCAGTGGCCAGTATCATTTTAAAGACTGCTGAAGGACTATGCTTGGATAAGTCTTTGTTCTTGTTGGATCCCAAAAAGTCAACATGTCCAGGATGCCGGAGTTTTATAGGAATCTTTTTAAAGTATGGGACCTCTTTCAGGTGAAAAGAACTAGTTCTATGTCATCTTTATTCTGGCTGTTGAAAGAACCCCTGATCTATGGATCACGTTTGGACATTTTGGGTGCATGTGGGACAATGACTGCTGCTTTCATTAATTCCAAGATTATAACAATTGGATGTTTAGTTAACGTGGCTGGGCCAAGTTTTGGAAATGCTGAGAATGTGGCTGTTCTTCTAGGAGTGAAATCCATTCGAATTGTTACACAAGTATTACAGAAATTACAATCTGCTTTTATAATAGAAGAATTAAAAATGCTTCAAGGTTATACTGAAGGGGTATTTATCCCTAATGAAAAGGACCAGTTTCCAAATCTGCTTCTTTCACCAGATTTAGGTGATTGTACAGGATTTTTTTTGGAATCTGAAAAGGTGATAGATATGGATTTGTATGAAAGTAATGGGAAAAGATTGTATAAAGCTTGTGTAAAAGTTTTTAACAAAAAGGGACTACATGAAAGAATTGACACACCATGGCGTACTGTTTTTAAGATGAGTAATAATGTTAGACCAGAGTGGAGATCACTGTACAAGCCACCGTTAATTAAGAGAGCTGGAGATCTACAATGGCGAATTCTGCACGGCATTATTGCTGTCAATGCTTTTATTTCTGTTTTGAATCCAGATGTTAGCAATGAATGTCCTTTTTGCTTTCAGAGAGAGACCGTTTTTCATACTTTTTTGTATTGTCTAAGACTTAAACCTTTATTTGATTGTTTGCAAAAAAAATTTAATTGTTTCAATGAGGAGTTTTCTGTGCAGACTTTTATTTTGGGTTTTAAATATGTTCAAAAAAGAAAGAATGTGTGTCAATTGCTTAATTTCATTTTGGGAAAAGCCAAAATGGCCATTTACATTAGTAGAAGAGATAAAATTGAGCAAAGAATTGATCATAATGTTGAAAGGGTGTTTGCAGCTATGATCAAATCAAGGCTTTTAATTGATTTTCATTTTTATAAAGCTATGGACTCCTTAAATATTTTTGAAAGAATATGGTGTCATAAAGGAGCTTTGTGTTCTGTTACTGAAAATGAGTAACTCTCTCTCACTCTCTCTCTCTCTCTCTGTGTGTGTGAGATCTCTCTCTCTCTCTCTCTCTCTCTCTCTCTCTCTCTCTCTCTCTCTCTCTGTGTGTGTGTGATCCCTCTCTCTCTCTCTCTCTGTGTGTGTGTGATCCCTCTCTCTCTCTCTCTGTGTGTGTGTGATCCCTCTCTCTCTCTCTCTGTGTGTGTGTGATCCCTCTCTCTCTCTCTCTGTGTGTGTGTGATCCCTCTCTCTCTCTCTCTGTGTGTGTGTGATCCCTCTCTCTCTCTCTCTGTGTGTGTGTGATCCCTCTCTCTCTCTCTCTGTGTGTGTGTGATCCCTCTCTCTCTCTCTCTGTGTGTGTGTGATCCCTCTCTCTCTCTCTGTGTGTGTGTGATCCCTCTCTCTCTCTCTGTGTGTGTGATCCCTCTCTCTCTCTCTCTGTGTGTGTGATCCCTCTCTCTCTCTCTCTGTGTGTGTGATCCCTCTCTCTCTCTCTCTGTGTGTGTGATCCCTCTCTCTCTCTCTCTGTGTGTGTGATCCCTCTCTCTCTCTCTCTGTGTGTGTGATCCCACTGTCTCTCTCTCTCTCTGTGTGTGTGATCCCACTGTCTCTCTCTCTCTCTCTCTCTCTCTGTGTGTGTGTGATCCCTCTCTCTCTCTCTCTGTGTGTGTGATCCCACTGTCTCTCTCTCTCTGTGTGTGTGATCCCACTGTCTCTCTCTCTCTGTGTGTGTGATCCCACTGTCT
>NC_136750.1:31366513-31505967 GCF_936440315.1 Barbus barbus
TATCTATGGGATCATGATTGTTAGTCCATTTTTTTGGGTTTTTGGATACCCTAGTATTATTCTGTTTATGGCATTCATAAATATTGGATCTTTTAACATCAATGGATGTAGGGACACAACAAAGAGACTTGCTATGTTTAATTATTTAAAATTTAAAAAGGCAGACATTATTTTGCTTCAAGAAACTCATTCTGACTTACAGAATCAGACACAGTGGAATTGTGATTGGAAAGGAAATATTTTAATGAGCCACGGGACTAATCTTAGTGCTGGTGTTGCTATACTTTTTTCTCCATGTGTCTGTAATCAACCGGTTATGTTTGAGGTAATACCTGGTCGAATTTTAAGAGCAGATGTTATGGTTGGACAAATGGGGTTTTCTTTTTTTAATGTATATGCTCCAAATGTTGGACAAGAGCGTAAGATATTTTTTCAAAAGTTGTCTGATGCTTTGTCACAGTGCCCACAGGATAATATTGTGGTAGTAGGAGGTGATTTTAACTGCACTATAAACCCTGATTTAGATAGGAATCATGATGAACCTCACCCAAGTTCTGCAGAAATCTTAAAAAATGTTATTGATTATCATGACTTTGTTGATTTGTGGAGAGATAGTTTCCCTGGAGTTAAACAGTACACCTGGTTAAAAACTAACTCCAATGCGTTGTCTGGAGCGAGACTTGATCGATTTTATGTTACTAAGAGTAACAGTGGTAGGTTTTATAATAGTTTAATAGTACCATCTTTTCTATCTGACCACCACTATATCTCTGTAGCTGTTTCTGTCCTGTCTTCTAAAATTCACAAATCACATTGGCATTTTAACAATAGATTATTACAGGACCACTCCTTTATTCACTCTTTTAACCTTTTTTGGCAATCTTGGAGAGAGGAGAGATGCAGTTTTTCTTTATTATGTCAGTGGTGGGATATGGGCAAAGTGCATATTAAGTTGTTTTGCCAACAATATACTGCCCATAATACCAGAACTCTTAAAGAGAAAATGAAATCACTAGAAGAGGACATTCTGAGACAAAGCAGTCATGGTGATTCTGCTGATTCTATTGAGAGGAATAAATTCCTTTTAAAGACATTGTTGGAGGAGCAAGGAAAAACAGCCCTCTTAAGGACCAGATATTCTCAGCTAAATGAAATGGATGCTCCCTCTGCATTTTTCTTTGGTCTTGAAAAAAAACCAAGAGAACAGAAGTACTTTCACAAGCTGAATTTACCCCAGGGTGGTGTGACAACTGACCAGCAGGAAATCCGTACTCATGCTCTTTCCTTTTATGAGGACCTCTACTGTGCTGAAAGATGCGATGAAGCTGTAACAGAACAACTTTTGTGTGATTTACCACAATTATCAGAGGAAGATCAACAAACCCTTGAGAATCCTATATCCTTTGCTGAACTTTCTCTGGCCGTCCAGGAGTTGAGCCCTGGAAAATCGCCTGGATTAGACGGTCTCTCAGCGGAATTTTATCGTGTTTTCTGGAATTTGATTGGGGAGGACTTGTATGCGGTCATTCTGGAAAGTTTTAATCAAGGGAAACTTCCACTGAGCTGTCGGAGGGCAGTTGTAACATTGATTCCAAAAAAAGGAGATCTTGGGTTCCTTAAAAATTGGCGACCCGTGTCACTGATCTGTGTTGATTTTAAAATTTTGTCTAAAACAATAACTAATAGACTTAAAAAATATATGACAAACGTTATCCATGAAGATCAATCATTTTGTGTCCCTAAACGTTCAATTTTTGATAATCTTTTTCTCGTCAGAGACATGATTACAGTTGCACAAAGACACAAACTGGACATTGGATTCCTATCTTTGGATCAGGAAAAAGCTTTCGATAGGGTGGACCATCATTATTTGTTTAAGACCCTGGAAGCTTTTGGTTTTGGTACTTATTTTATTTCTCTTGTCAAGCTTCTGTACAATGATATCTACAGTATGTTACGGATTAATGGGTCTTTAACTAGACCTTTCCCTGTGACCAGAGGAATAAGACAAGGATGTCCTCTGTCTGGTCTTTTGTATTCTATTTCTATTGAACCTCTGTTGTCTATGCTGAGGAAACAGCTGTGTGGGTTTGGTGTCCCAGGTTTTCCAGAAGTAGCCCCGGTGAAGCTTACAGCATACGCAGATGATGTAACTGTGATGATTAGGAGCACTGATGATGTTACTAAACTTATATCTTGTTTGGATAGGTTTCAGAGAGCTACTTCTTCTCGTATTAATTGGGATAAATGTGCATCCTTGTTGTTGGGAGAATGGGAGGATATAGGACCACCTCATTTGCCACAACAGTGTAAATGGGCTCAGGATGGATTTAAAGTACTTGGTGTTTTTTTTGGGACAGCCCAATACACCGAAAAGAATTGGGTGGGATTAGCAAATCGGGTGATTGGTAGATTACAGAAATGGAGATGGCTTCTCCCGCAGCTTTCATTTAGAGGGAGGTGCTTGATTGTTAATAATTTGGCAGCCTCTATGTTGTGGCATAGGGTCACTGTTTTAAATCCTCCTAAAGAATTGCTCATTACCATTCAGAAAGCTTTTGTGGATTTTTTTTGGAATGGTCATCATTGGCTTATTCCTGGGATACTTTACCTTCCTGTGGCAGAGGGAGGTCAAGGATTAATACATATAGAGTCAAAAATATTAGCAATGAGACTACAAACATTGCAGAGACTTTTGTATTGTTCTGCTCCTTTAAAATGGGCTGCATTTGGGTTGTCTGTATTAACAGATCTAGGTGGAATAGGCCTTGATAAACAGTTGTTTTTAATGGAAAAACTATTTGAGGAAAGGGCACAATGTTTTTTTCCTAATTTTTATATGTCAGTTATTAGATCATGGAAATATTTTTATTTCTCAAGAACAGAAGAGGTACATTATGGGATTTCAGAACCTTTGTTTTTTAATCCCCTTATAAAATTACCATCTAATATATCTTGTTTTATTCCACGGTTATTAAATGCTGGGGTTAGTAAAGTAATGGATTTGATTGATTTGACACAATGTGAGTGGAGAACTGTGCTGTCACTTGCGGCACAGGTTAAATTAAAATCCTTGAGAACTGTGGATAGGATTATTAAGTGTATTAAAGATGCTTTCCCCCCTGCATTAATTTCCTCTATAAATTCAGCCCTGGTAAATGGTTTTTTACCTCAGAACTTCCCTGAACTGAAGGTGATCCCTAAAGATATGGGATTTGAGAGTAGGATGAATCCGAGTACATTGTTGAAGGGATATGGTGATTTGGTTTTTCATAATGTGGCAAAGAAAACTCTTTATTATATTTGTGTCAAATCCTTACATATTAGACAGTTGCAAGGAAGACCAGATACTAAATGGAGAGATAAGATTTCTGTTTGCGAAGGAGTACATCCATCATGGAGAGTATTATATAAACCTCCTGTCTCCAAGCGATGTGGAGATCTTCAGTGGAGAGTACTCCATTGTGCTATAGCTTCAAATAGCTTAGTCTCGAAATTTAACGAGATGGTTTTATTGTGTCCGTATTGTAATGCTCATGATACTGTTTTTCATATGTTTTTTGAATGTGCAAGACTTGGTTCCTTATTTGAAATACTTGAAAGATTGATTATAAAACTGGGGTTTTTGTATAATAATGTTTTGTTTATTTTAGGATATCGATATACAAGGGCGTGCCAACAACAATGTGTTCTTGCAAATTTTTTAATTGGTCAAGCTAAGCTAGCCATTTTGAAGTCTCATCAGTGTAAAAATGCAGGAAAGGATGTTGATATGTTGGCAATGTTTAAATCTCTAATAGAATCCCGAGTGATCATTGAGTATACATACTACCAACACACTGATAATGTTGCTTTTTTTGAATGGAGGTGGGGTGTGAGAGAGGCATTAGTGTCTGTGACTGAAGATGGAAGTTTAGTTTTTAATTGGTGAAATATGTTTGGTTTTGGTATTTTGTGTTTTGTAATGTATGTTTGTGAATTATTTTTATTTTTTTAACCCATAAACTTGTTTGAATAATAAAATAAAGGGGGTTAAAAGTCTCTCTCTCTCTCTCTCTCTCTCTCTCTCTCTCTCTGTGTGTGTGATCTCTCTCTCTCTGTGTGTGTGATCCCTCTCTCTCTGTGTGTGTGTGATCCCACTCTCTCTCTCTCTCTGTGTGTGTGTGTGTGATCCCACTGTCTCTCTCTCTCTCTCTCTCTCTGTGTGTGTGATCCCACTGTCTCTGTGTGTGTGATCCCTCTCTCTCTGTGTGTGTGATCCCACTGTCTCTCTCTCTCTGTGTGTGTGATCCCATTGTCTCTCTCTCTCTCTCTCTCTCTGTGTGTGTGTGTGATCCCACTGTCTCTCTCTCTGTGTGTGTGTGATCCCATTGTCTGTCTCTCTCTCTCTCTGTGTGTGTGTGTGTGATCCCACTGTCTCTCTCTCTGTGTGTGTGTGATCCCATTGTCTGTCTCTCTCTCTCTCTCTGTGTGTGTGTGATCCCACTGTCTCTCTCTCTGTGTGTGTGTGATCCCATTGTCTGTCTCTCTCTCTCTCTCTGTGTGTGTGTGTGTGATCCCACTGTCTCTCTCTCTCTGTGTGTGTGATCCCATTGTCTCTCTCTCTCTGTGTGTGTGTGTGTGTGTGTGTGTGTGTGTGTGTGATCCCACTGTCTCTCTCTCTCTGTGTGTGATCCCACTGTCTCTCTCTCTCTGTGTGTGTGTGTGTGATCCCACTGTCTCTCTCTCTCTCTCTCTCTCTCTCTCTCTGTGTGTGTGTGTGATCCCACTGTCTCTCTCCCTCTGTGTGTGTGTGTGTGTGTGTGTGTGATCCCACTGTCTCTCTCTCTCTGTGTGTGATCCCACTGTCTCTCTCTCTCTGTGTGTGTGGCATTATTGAGCTGCAGTGAAGCGAGTGAATGTGATGTGACAGCACTGCTCTCCCTTCAGCCCTCACGTGACTCCGGACCAACACGTCGTGTGTGTGTGTGTGATCCCACTGTCTATCTGTGTGTGTGTGTGTGTGCTCCAGTATGAGAGGAGAGTATGTTTAGGTGTGTGTGTGGATAAAAATCTATTTTTATCCTCTAAAGCAGCATTTTGAGCCTCGGGCAGCAACACGTCACACAAATACAGTCAACTGGAAGGAAAAGCAGAAGCACAGAAGAATCGGACATCTACAGTCTCACAGGCGTTACGAGATAAATACTGCATGAAGAATGAGAAGAGACTGGTTTGATGTGTGGCAGCTTGAGTGATTTCAGATCGATCACGTGTGCCTTCTGCACATTGATTGACTTTATCAGCATGATTCTTATTGTATATAATATAATATACTGTATAAAATAATGCAGAATAACACTAACTTATCTCCTGCTCTCTTTAATATTGCTACACATCTGTCTAGATAAAATCACACTAAAACTGTAGAGATTCTGCCGAGAATGGCATTTCTAGGACTGCAGTGCCAACTAGTGAAATCCCCCTGAAGCGCACGAGTGTTCTGAAGTAAGTGACAGAACGTGTGTTCTGAAGTGAATTAGCGTTCTGTAGTGAACTAGCGTTCTGTAGCGAACTGGTGTTCTGAAGTGAATTAGTGTTCTGAAGTGTTACGTCTATGCCTTAATGCATTATATGCTGGTTCTGTTGTTGTTGCTGTTGTCTCTCGTTCCTTTTTAGGATTGGTCCTGGATATAATGGGAGTCTGCTGGTGGTTTGACTGGAGAAGAGGCCTGGACTATAAATTCCCTGGCATTCCACTGGAGGGAGCTCTCTGCCTCTTGTAGCGATTGCTCATGATTGTTTGTTGTGATACTGTGCTAGCTGGTGAATATGTGGTTGTGACGGTGTGTTTTCTGTTCCAGCCGAGTGTTGCTTGTCCTCATTGACTTGTGTGAGCCTATAGGACATTGATGTCTTGTTGACCATGTTTGTAAGTTCTTAACTGTGTTGTGGGCAGTAGGGGGGTAAGTGCCTTGTTTCTTTTGTAGGCCTTTTTCTCCTGTTTATTGGGCAGATAGGGAATTTGATTGTATCAAATTGTATGTATTTGATTGAACTTTCTTTTATTTTGATCTGTGAAGTGACATTCAGCCAAGTATGGTGACCCATACTCGGAATTCGTGCTCTGCATTTAACCTATCCAAAGTGAACACACACACACCGTGAACACACACCCGGAGCAGTGGGCAGCATTTATGCTGCAGCGCCCGGGGAGCAGTTGTGGGTCCGGTGTCTTGCTCAAGGGCACCTCAGTCGTGGTATTGAGGGTGGAGAGAGCGCTGGACATTCCCTCCCCCCACCTACAATCCCTGCCGGCCCGAGACTCAAACCCACAACCTTTGGATTACAAGTCCGACTCTCTAACCATTAGGCCACGACTTCCACGACGAATGTTTATTATTTTGGCATTAGCTCACCCCTGAAGATTTTGCTTCAGATTATTTAGTTTTCGTATGTTTTGAATATATTGTGTATCTCAGTCGAGAAAGGTGGATACAATTGCAACAAAAACGAATAAGAAAACAAGGAAAGAAAAAATAAAGTGAGCAATTAAGATGACGTGGTTGTGTTATTTATGTTACACTCTGACCTAGACCAGGGATTGTAACAGAAGTGAATTGGTGTTCTGAAGTGAACGAGTGTTCACTACAGAGAACTCAAGCGCTTCAGGACTTCACTATCAGACATCGTCAAGCTCTCCTGAGAACATTGAAGATGCTCAGACAGTGGATCAGCTTCATCCTTGTGATGAACTGCAGAACCAAAAAACATGGTGTGATTGTTTTTCAGACTTGTGAATCAGTTCAGCTAATCATGAACTTGAGCATGAAGTGTGTGTGTGTGTGTGTGTGTGTGCACTTGGATGGGTTAAATGGAGAGCACAAATTCTGAGTATCGTCGCCACACTTCACTCACTCACAGTTCCACAAACAAATAAAAAATACACCTCTGATGAGTGACCCTTAATGTGTTCACATGCTCTAGAAACAAGGGCTTTTTACCAGAGACTTGTTTTGATATAGTCTACTATTTATATTTATAACAATAATCAAGAATGCCATAATCGAGAATGATTAGATGTCAAAAAGAATTAAACAACTTTTTGCCATCATGGTCACCTGATGATGATCTGAGCCAAATTTGGTGAATATGTATGTTTGCAACGAAATTCAAACTGGTGGACAGGCAATTCAGCTGACACTTAAATCAATCAAAAACAGCAAATTAATTTTCAAACATGTTTTGTGCATATCTATATACACACATGGCATACATACCTACCCTTATGCCGATGACACATAAGCGAGCTTCGTCATGTATCAACGCATGTGTAAAACTCATTTTACAGAAAAAACTACTAATATGCAAAATGACTGGGAAGCAACTCTGCCCCCCAAAAAGACAGTCTCATTATTTTAGGCTAAACATTTCAGAAGATACCAGCCAAAAATAAATTCTCATGCATTAAATAAGAACGATTCAATCTATTAAAACAACCTTTGGTCACATTTAGCCCTAAAAACAACATCTGCCGCCGAGGCTAAAGATGAACTCTAAATCCAAACAGCAAAGGACTGACTGTCGTTTGCGTGGGCTTCCTGGACGTTGGGTTTTTTCTGTACGTGTGTGTGTATGTGTTTGACTAAACCAGATAATAATGTGTGAGTTTGTAAGCGATCAGAAGAATGACATTTTAGCACAACAGAGCACTACTACATAAAGATACGGCAGAGAAAAGAGAAAACACTTGCATTCCAATGAGTTTATTCTGTAAAAGTCTTGTCAATAAACAGGAAAAACAGTTTACATGTAGCTACAAACTTCGAAAATGCAACATGTATGAGGGCAACAAAAATTGGAACGAAATCAAAACCACATTGGTGAATTTACCACAGATGTGTCATCTACTATCATCAAAAATAAATAGAGTATATTCTTTATAAAACAAAGATAAGAAATAAAAAGGTAACAAATCAATGGCACGTTTTCCATCGGGAAGAGGACGAGATCGGCGCCGTCTGATGAAACAGACAGACAGAAGAACATCTGAAGAGAACGGAGCTACGGAATGGAAACAGAAGCCGGCATGCCACTAGAAAAACAACCAACCCACGACACACGAACAGATATTTCACGTCTTAAAAAGATGAGCAGTACCTCTAGCATCGGGATAATAGTACAGAGGTCCTAGAATCTACACCCAAATCAAACGTACAGGGATAAATGGAGTTACAGCGATACTTCATACGGATTCTACGGTTTCCACTCTTTTTTCTCTGATTACGTAAAAACGTGAAAGATGGCCATGTCGTTTAACAGATGAACGTCTGACCTACAATGTGTTTGTTCGTTGTGAAAGAAAGAAAACTGTAGCGTGACAGAAGAGGAATGACTGAGAGATCTGAACGTCCGCTGCCGAGGCTAAAGCTAAACTCTAAATCAAAACAGCAGAGAGGAATGACGGTCATCTGCGTGTGTGTGTGTGTGTGTGTGTGTGTTTGACTGAACCAGTTAGTAATGTGTGGGAGTTTGCAAGCGATCAGTGTAATAAGATGCATTTACAATATCACATATTAGCGTCAGGAGCCGGCGTCTGACGATGGTCTAGTGATCCTTCCGGAGCGACAGATTCTGCTGGAAGAGAAAGCAGCCGTCAGACACTCGTTCTTCTGTGATTCTGCCAAGTCAGACACGTTCCTAGATCTAACATCTTTTGTTGATCCTGGAACACTACATGACTGTCCAAAACATAGACCTAACCCTATCCCTGCCCCTAAACATAACCCTAACCCTAAATCAGAGAGAAAGGATAGCTGAATAACAAGGGTGCAGAAGCACCTAACCTCAGCCTAAAACAGACATCTCCTGTACATTTATCCCTCAATTCTGATTGGGATGTTGATCCAAGAACATGTACTTGTTGAAATCACATTCACTGTTCTGCTGTGACACATGGACTTCATTCACTCTCTCTCTCTAATGCTGAGGAATATTCCTCCCTGACGCCATGCTCCTCCGTCACACACTGGTCTGAGGCAGGAGTGTGAGCACAGATTGTTATTAGCCACTGTTATTGTGTATATATATATATATGAAGCATAATAACATGATTATAAATGAAAATAGGGGGCCTTATTAGATTAGTCTTAAAAAGTTAGTCGTCTAACTCAAACTTTTAAAGTCAGTTATAAAAAGGGAGAATGGTCTAACTTGAATACAAATAAGGAAGTCTGATCACCTCTTGGCTACCTACTAGTTGGTCAAACTAGTTCTTAAAGTTTTTTTCAGCTGCTTCCACACAAAATCTTCACTTGTCACACAGTTTCTGAAAGCTGACACTCAAGCAGCAGAAGCACACACCAAATCTACAAAACCAGACACTAATTCTCAGCCTTTGACTCAGGTTTCAATTTCATAAAACTCTTTTTGCAAAACACAACACAGTTCTCTATGAAACACAAAAATCTAACAGGAATTAATATTACGGCAAAGGTGTTTGCAAATGTTTGCTTTTGAGATGTGTTTGTGATATTTTAAATGCAGCGCTTCATTTTGCAAGAGATGTGAGGCGTTTTGCATTTTGTGTGCAATTCTTGGATTTGTGTGTAAAGTTTTGAAAACAAGAGGCAAAGTTTAGAAAATTTGTGTAAGCAGTTGAAAAAAAACTGTAAGACATAGTCTTAAGTCTTAACATAGTAGCCGTATATTTCTGTGAAGGCTCTGATGAACTCGCTGCCGTTTGCATTACAGCATCACTTCTGTCCTGATAAACGCTGTCCAGCTGCTTCGATCTGTGCCGTATAAAGCACTGTAGAAGTACAGGTGCCCTGATGATCCAATTAAGAAGATCGTCTCCTGTTAATTGCTCTTACCCCTTGACTGCATGTCTTGTCTGACGAGTTCTGGATGTTGTTGCCATGGTCACCAGCCTCTGATCCGCTCTTCTGCTCGTCTTTGCCATCCTTGTCCAGATCTTCATCCGAACCCTTCCTGGACAGCTTGGATGACATCTAGGAGAAGGTCAGAGTGAAAACAGGCTTCATTCTCACACCTGTGCTGTTGCACGATCTAGGAGCTCGCTAACCTTCACTACATACAGTTTATGAGCGCACAGGACTCTGTTTCTAGGCAACAGCTGTTGCTAAGCGAGGGCTCAGCAAGAGGTATGCTGAGATCTACACTCACTTCACAGGCTGCTTCAGCAGAGATGCAGACTTAGGTGAACGGATGCAGTCACGTCATTAGCGTGAAGAACAGATCTCTGACCTCAGACACGGAGTATAATGGGCTCATTTCCTATCGTCTCTGTCACACACCGGCTCACTGTGATCCTGTGCATATTCAGCCCCATGCTGACCTGGAGCCTGAAGTGACCTTCAGCATCACTTCGACTGAACACGTTCATCCATATAATCACTGAACACACAACTGAATATCAGATCCTGTAACTGCATCACACAGTGTGTGCGCTCCATGCTATCTAAACACCTGCTGGAGTTTTTGCTGCTCAATGTTTGCATGATTCTGCTGTAAAGATAAAATATATCTTGACACAGAACTCACAGAAACACGTTCAAAAGCCGCTCAGGTACCTTTGAGGATGCGCTTTTTTTTCGCTTGGATGCGACCTTGTCGCTCTTCATCTTGCCCTCCTCCTCCTCGCTGCTGGCGTCAGCTGCGTTCCCTCCTTCTCCCTCGGTCTCAGACGAGCTCTGCTGCTGCATCACCTGAAGCACAGGTGCGGTCAGACGGACACAGGTGCGGTCAGATGGACACAAGTGCGGTCAGACAGACACAGATGCGGTCAGATGGACACAAGTGCGGTCACACAGACACAGGTGTGGGTCAGACGGACACAGGTGCAGTCACACAGACACAGGTGTGGGTCATACGGACACAGGTGCGGGTCAGACGGACACAAGTGTAGTCACACAGACATAGGTGCGGGTCAGACGGACACAGATGCTGGTCAGACGGACACAGGTGCGGTCACACAGACATAGATGCGGGTCAGACGGACACAGGTGCGGTCAGATGGACACAGGTGCGGGTCAGACGGACACAGGTGCGGGTCAGACGGACACAGGTGCGGGTCAGACGGACACAGGTGCGGGTCAGACGGACACAGGTGCGGTCACACAGACACAGGTGTGGGTCAGACGGACACAGGTGCGGGTCAGACAGACATAGGTACGGGTCAGACGGACACAGGTGTGGGTCAGACGGACATAGGTGCGGGTCAGACGGACACAGTTGTGGGTCAGACGGACATAGGTGCGGGTCAGACGGACACAGGTGTGAGTCACACAGACACAGGTGCGGGTCAGACGGACACAGGTGTGAGTCACACAGACACAGGTGCGGGTCAGACGGACACAGGTGTGGGTCAGACGGACATAGGTGCGGGTCAGACGGACACAGGTGTGAGTCAGACGGACACAGGTGCGGGTCAGACGGGCTCACACTGCTACTCTACTCACCTGGAAACCGGTGAATTTGACGCCAGGGTTGTTTTCGATCTCCCACAGGCCTTCATTAAACCCTTTCCTCTTGTTCGACTTGCCAAACTTGTCTTTGTATTCCTTGTAGGGCAGCAGGTCTTTAGGGCCCAGGAAGGCACTGTGGAGACACACACGCTGATTATTGCTGCTTTATACATATCGCTGAATCACAAACACATTCCAGACTTACGTCTCATGGGTACCAAAGAAGAAGATGGGGTATTTGTTAGCTGGTGGCTTCACGGCTCCCTCTGGCAGCTCGTCAATCTAAATGATCAGGAGGAAACACAGTTAAACTCTAATCAGGAACATTATTCTGAATGACAGTTTTACACAGGTTTTAATCCCTAATTCTACAAATCGCCTCTGGTCCAGTCACATTATAGATGCTTTACACGCTTGTTGTCTTTAAGAATGCGTCTCTGTAAAACTCAAAGAAGCACTTTGTGGATCTGGTGTACCGACGAAACATGCTACCTATCAGATTGTGCTACCAAAAATATATTTGGATTGTTTAAAGGGTAAATTTAGGGTGAGAGTAGGTAGGTATGGGTGGGTAGTAGGTTTAGGGTTAGGTTAGTTATAGACATTAAAAAAGCTTCAAACCACACGAAAAAGGTGCTTGTAGCACAATCTGATGGGTAGCATTTTTCGCTATCGATTGGGTAGCACAAATCATCAGAACTATCAGAGACTGATCTGAGAACATGGTGAGCTGCTTTCGAAATGAAGCTAAAACGCTGTTCTGGGCCCAGATCATCTCTCTCACACTCACACTCACACACACACGCACATACACACGGCGCGGAACGCAACGGTTCGCTCCGCACTGCCGCGGGTTCGAGTTCGGAGGAGTTCGGTTCTGAATGAACCGGTTCGGTTCCGGCGCAGGCCAAACGGGCGCTTCCCGGCCCAGATGAGGAACAGCTGCTGCCCCAATAACCCCATCAGCGGCAAAAACACACACCAACAGACCCAACACACCCCCGAACCGGACCCGTCCCGAGAGCCAAACACTCCATAAACGCCTAAAATAACGCAGAGCCCCGAACACAAGAGCGAGCGGATCATCTGACGGTAGGCACAAAAGCAGGCTTTGTCGCTCTCGATTCGCGCGTCGGAGGATTTACCGACGCATTACGGAGTATTATGTTCGCTTTGCCTCGGTTTCGGCCCGTGTGTGCAGCGGCCGCTCCGCGCTCCGGTAACGGCCTCCGCGCCGCTCCGCTCCGCTCGGCTGCTGCTCGTACTCACCCTCGCCGGCCAGTGCGGGTATCCCTTCATCTTGGCGAAAACCAGGTCTCCAGCTTTATATTCCCGGGGCCGTGGGCGAACCATAGCGACACACACACTCACCGACGACAAATACTGCACGATATTCCGCGGGCGTCGAGCTCAGCGGCAGATGATCGACCATCAATGTTTTGATCGCAGTTAATAAGGAAATAAATAATGAAAGAGTAGAAAGGGCCTGGAGAAACACCTCTTCTCTCGTCTTCTTCCTCCTTAAACACTACAGCCCGATCCTTTCGCCGTGCAATGTTTAGGGAACGTTTTATTTCCTACTTTTATTCTGTCATTTTGTTGCAGAAAAACACACAGAGCACGTGTTTCAATTCAACATGAGCTTATTTTTAAAGGGGAAACAAATACAATTAGAACCAGAACTGCAATAAAAATCTCCTTTACAGAATGTCCTTCAAAGATCAATATTTAAGCCAAGAGTTTCATTCTGACAGGCTCCTAAATATATTCTTCCAACAGGAAATTTACATCTAATAATGTTAAAATAAAAAGGGTTGGGGGTTACAGATGTGCTCATCAAGAGAAGCAGGCTGGTGTGGAGGCTGTGGAGGATCATTAAAGGCCAAAGCAACAGATTGAGAGTCTGTCTGTATGTGTGCATGTGCTTTACTGAGTCAACAAACCTGCATATTAACAAGCACAATACTCAACAAGAAACGCTTTTGATGAGAGCGAATGTGTTGTAGAAACGAGATTTCATTTCAGTAACACTATACAGTTGTGGTCAAAGGTTTACATGCACCTTAAATCTGCAAAATATTATGTAAATACATATAGTCCATCTCTTAATGCATTTAGTTTCCTTCTGGAGCATCAGAGAATGTTTGAAGCTTTTGTAATAATTGAGTCCCTCAGCTGTCCTCAGTGTGAAAAGATTGATCTCAGAATCACAGTGACTGCTGGAAAGGGTTCAACTTTGCAAAAGATGTTGAAAACCAGAGAGTTTGTGGGACCTGGAGGATTTTACAGAAGAACAGCAACAGGACAAACAAGGAACCATCGCAAAAAAAACTAGGTAATGACAGTATTTAAGAAATTAAGCATAAATGTAAACTTATGAAAAGGTCCATTTTTATAAATTCAGCTATTATTTTATGTATGTAAACATTGTTTTTGTAAAAGATCTTATTTTGCAGATTCTGTAAGCTGTATGTAAACGAGCTGTAGGCTCCTGTTATTGTCTGTTTTCTCGCATGAAAGCCGGTCCACAGACAGAGGATCTGCAAAACACTCGGAATTAAGCACAAATCATCACATAACAAACACAACTTCAGCATCTGAGTGCAACAATATTTACAAAAAGCTCTAATAAAGACTATTCATGGACTTCAAATCAAAAGTTCAGGAAAAAGATGATTTTGCATTTGAGATTATTCCTACTAAACACATATTCTCCAAACACACAGTTACCAAAAGGCTGACATTTCCTGGATGTAAAAGCAAAGCGACTGACTGATAGTGAGTTTACAATCTCAATCTAACACTGCACGTAATGATTGATGACAGCTAACACACCCTCAACAGTGCTCTTTTACCTCTGAAATATCATAAACAGTTTAAGAACAATACAGTCAGCAATTAACTAGACTTTTGCCCATTACCCAGATTACAGTCTCCACTGTGTTCAACACGTGTCTGCTTACGGCCCAAATGTCAAAACCAGGGAATTACCAGGCGATTTGTAAATGTGTCTTTCTTGCATTGTCACAGTTTCTGCATTTTGTTGTTCATGTAAACACGCTTCAGGATTTGTTATTGCCAGTTAACTTTCAGTAAATTAAAATGTAATAATTGCAGAAAAAACTGTTGAAACTTTTGAGATTTACAGGCTTATTTCAGATCAAACTCATTTTCACATAGAGATCGAACTGTTCATTTCGTGTAGAAATGGTTTACAAAAGCAACAAAAAGAATGTAAAGAGCAAATCAGTCACGGTCTTTAGGATTGAACAGATGCAGAACCACCACCAAATAAACATCATAATGGAGAGAATATTTTCACTCAAATCCCATATTAAGGTTCGATCATGTCTGAATGTTGGAGCTTTAGTGATTCTCATCCACTCCTGACAGACCATACTCCTAAAGCTGTGGAGGACAAACAATATTAAACGTTTAAAAGAGACATCAACATGCTATTACTGTCTACCTTTACCCGATTCCTTAATGAGTAAAACAATATTAAATGTTAAGCCAAATAAAGTGTTCGTTAATGTGTTACTGAATTTTTCTTCAGCAGTTTAACATTCATTCTTTACAGTGAATTAATGCTTCAGTTGTTGCCATTTGAGAATTTTCAACAATATTTGTTTTATTTAACATGAGCATTCATCAGTACCACTGTATTAATTCTAACCTACAGCAGGAGTTGATGTCTCTGACCAGCAGATACTCTCTGTGATGGATCTGCTGATAACAGTGTTGTTCTCCTGTAGGGTTAGCATCTCACTGACACACAGCTTCTTCATCAATACCTTCTGATCACATCCAAGACTTTTACAGAAGCGTTTCTTTTCATAATTTTTCACTCTTACCAGAGTAATGGGATCCTCTGGAGCTGTTAACTAACTGCTCACAGACTTCTTCATGGTTTCAATGAGTTTATTTCAGTCATTTCACAGAAACAGCAACTACTTTGATTTAAAGGGTCATGAAACCCAAATTTTTTTTTGAGATGTTAGCATAAATGAACAGGTTGCACGTCAGTGAAAACAACAATAGCACTCATTCTGTCTATTATTAAGGGAAAAGTGTTTTTTTGTTTGTTTTTTTTTTGGAGCAATTTCGTTCTTCCGGTTCAAAAAGAAAAGTTGAACCAACATCACGAAAAGCGATGTATATATGTTCATTTGCAGTGGTGATTTGCTGCCGTAGCTGGAGAGCGCGCGTCTGCATCATCAGTTTTCCGAGCTTTTCTCAGTATTAGCTACTCATGAGAATGAAGTCTTGCGATCCAATCAGTACGCTGTATTGTGCATGAGGTCGTCTTACAGCAGAGAATTCAAATCTCATGAAAGAGCTTCTGCGCTGTCAGTTAATTTCTGTAAACATGGCCGTAACAATATTTAATAGGTAACAACACGTGGAGCGCCCAACTGAAGAGAAAAATGCCCAACTGAAGGAACGGATAGCTGCGCTGGAAACATCCCGGGCTGACACTCACAAGTCCGGGGTAAGTATACAGCACGCTGCTAACACTCCCACCACCTCTACTCCGTGTGTTTCTCTGCACAGACCCTGTGCACCCAGGACTCGATCTTCCCAGATGTCCTTCACTCCGGCGCCGGGACACCACGGACCCTGGGTGCTGCAGCAGTGGAGGACGCGAGCCAGGCCTCGGGTGACGACTTCTCCCCCCCCTGTCTTCGAGATCTCCACAAGGAACAAATTCGCCCCCCTCCGCGAGACAGAACGCGACGTTGTGATAGTTGGAGACTCCATTGTCCGGCACGTCCATGCTACGCTAGCTGAAGGTAAAGTACACGCTTCTAACATCCCCACCACCTCTACTCCGTGTGTTTCTTTGCACAGACCCTGTGCACCCAGAACGCGATCTTCCCAGATGTCCTTCATCTCCACCCGGAACCGCTTCGCCCCCCTCCGCGAGACGGAACGCGATGCTGTGGTCGTGGGAAGCTCCATCGTCCGGCACGTCCGTGCTACGTCAGCTGAAGGTAAAGTGCACACTCACTGTTTCCCCGGTGCACGTGTTCTCGATGTTTCTGCGCAGATACCTGCGATCCTGAAGGGCAACGAGAACATCGGTGCTGTCGTGCTGCACGCGGGGGCCAACGACATCAAGCTGCGGCAGACGGAGACACTGAAGAGGGACTACAGGAGCCTGATCGAGACGGTACGCAGCACATCGCCCGCGGCGACGGTCATCGTGTCAGGACCGCTTCCCACGTATCGACAAGGAAACGAAAGGTTCAGTAGACTTTTTGCTTTAAACGAATGGTTATCGTCATGGTGTAAAGAACAGAAACTGCTCTTTGTTAATAATTGGAATCTTTTCTGGGAGCGTCCTAGGCTTTTCCGTGCTGATGGCCTGCACCCCAGCAGAGTCGGAGCGGAACTCCTGTCGGACAACATCTCCAGGACGCTACGCTCCATCTGACTAGTAAGCCAATTCTCAAATAACTGCTATGACGACTTTTGTTCTACCCACTTAAAAGATAGAAGTACTTGCGTTGTCCAATCTATACAGACTGTGTCTGTTCCCCGAATAGCGAGGTCAAAATATAAATTCAATGCAGGATCTAGAAAAAATCTGACCGTGATTAAACCAGAAAAACGCAAAATAAATGAACAAAAGCAATTTTTAAAACTTGGGCTCTTAAACATTAGATCACTCGCACCCAAAGCAGTTATTGTAAATGAAATGATCACAGATAATCATTTTGATGTACTCTGCCTGACTGAAACCTGGCTTCTAAATGAGTCTACTCCACCAAGCTACTGTTATAAACATGAGCCCCGTCAGACTGGTCGTGGCGGCGGTGTGGCAACAATATATAGTGATATTCTCAATGTTACTCAGAAAACAGGATACAGGAGGTTTAACTCATTCGAAATACTTCTGCTTAATGTTACACTGTTAGATATGCAAAAGAAATCTCTCCTATCTCTTGCTCTGGCTACTGTGTATAGACCGCCAGGGCCATATACAGATTTCCTAAAAGAATTTGCAGATTTCCTCTCAGATCTACTAGTTAATGTTGATAAAGTGCTAATTGTCGGAGATTTTAACATTCACGCTGATAATACAAATGATGCGTTAGGACTTGCGTTTACTGACCTAATAAACTCTTTTGGAGTCAAGCAAAACGTCACCGGGCCCACTCATCGTTTTAATCATACGCTAGATTTAATTATATTGCATGGACTTGGATCAGCGCCGGGAGATGACGTATGTGTCCCTGATCGTAGGCAGAGGCCAAACACCTGGATGAACGCCAGAGACAGATCCCCATTGGACCCCGCCACTTAGACAGCCATCGGAAAAGACCACTGGACCCAGCTGAGCCCATTCAATCTGACTTGCTGCAGTTTGGAACTGAACTGCTGGTTTGTTTGGCCAGAGGAGAACTGGCCCCCGACTGAGTCTGGTTCTCCCAAGGTTTTTTCTCCATTCTGTCACCGATGGAGTTTTGGTTCCTTGCCGCTGTCGCCTCTGGCTTGCTTAGTTGGGGACGCTTCATTTCCAGCGATATCGCCGACCTTATTGCAAAGACACTATTTAAACTTATTGACACTTTATTTTCCTTTTTTTTTTTTTTGATATTGTGCAGTGCTTTGACACAATTTGCATTGTAAAAAGCGCTATATAAGTAAATGTGACTTGACTTGACTTGACTACTCATATATATATATATATATATATATATATATATATATATATATATATATATATATATATATATATATTAGTGCTTTTCTCACACTGGTGGGGAATCTCCTTTACTCTTTCTAGCTGATGTGTTGCAAACACACTGCAGTATGAGCGCAGGAGACAGTCTGTGTACATGGGAACCAGCAGGTGGCCTTTACTCACAGACTGATTGATTCATGGATTTCTGTTTTTTAATTTTAAGGACATTAGTTTATCGAACAGTTTGTAAAGATGGCCCCACCAGTCCTGAAACTGTAACGGTGATTCCTCAGTTCTCCACTAGGTGGAGATGAAGACCCAATTATAAATGACTACGATTGCAACAAAAGGCAAGAAATAATTTGATAAATGAATCTGACACATTATAGAAGAAGAAGAAGCAAGAGCTTTTATTGCCAAGTATGCTTGTGCATACAAGGAATTTGTTTTAGTGTCATAAGCTTCCAGTTCACAGAGACAACAAGACACACAGACAATAAAAATAAGATCAGAATAAAAAAAATACACATATGTAAATATAAACAAAAAATTGAAAAAGAAAAGAATAACTGAAACATAAATGATTGTATATACAGTTGTCCAATAGATGATAGAATGGGATAGAATAAAAGGAGATACAGGGATGTAAAAGGATGGAGGTGGTAGCAAATAAATATAAGGTTATTGCACATTGTTATTGCATAATGGGGGGGGGGGGGGGGGGGGGGTGGCATTTAACTGTTCATAAGTTCGATTGCCTGGGGCAAGAAACTGTTCTGGTGCCTGGCTGTTCTGGTAATTGTGGCTCTGTAGCTCCGGCCAGATGGCAAAAGTTCAAAAAGTGTATGACTTGGATGTGAGGGATCTAGAGTTATTTTCTGAGCCCTTTCCTCACTCTGGATGGATACAGTTCTTGGAGTTATTATATGAATTATTACAGTTACAGTTCTTATATGAATCCAAATGGATATATATGAATTTTGCATTTGCTGTTTATTCATACATTTATTGTAAATGTGTATTTGTACACATTTGTACAAAAATGTACAAAAATGTTTTTCTGTTTCATTTATGCTGCTGTTTGTGCTAGATTACTAAGAAGAGGTGATTTTAAGTTTATTATTTGAGTGAAGTGTGTCATTTTCTCAGAGACATTACATATTTGTAAAAAAAAGGTAATGCAGCGGGCCTGTGCATGTGTTTGTGCCTTCATGTGAAGTTAGTTTTACGCTGCTGTTAATCCCAGTGTCAGAGCCGCACCAGAGGGAACGGCATCATCGTGGCCAGAGGACGACGCCACACAGTCTGAATAAATTATCTAAATGTTTGTCGTCTTTTTTTCCCTGCAGCCTCGACACGGAGGGATTTCAGCCCCTCAGCACATGTAATGCAGCCAGACTGAATTGTGGGAAATGAGGCAGACGACCAGTAAATAACAGTTGCCATGATGCCCCTCAGCTCCCGCCGCACTGCCACCCAAACGCCAGCCTGCGGAAACAGCGGCCGGCCTCCACAATTTCTGCACTTAACACTTGGCTTGGCGCATGACAGGTGCTTATTTTCCTGCACTGGGGGCTTGTGCATTTGAATAGAGCCGCTGCTCTGGCCATCATCATCATCCTCACTGTAACACCATCGTCATCTGAGACTGATCATGTAGCCAGACAACCTTAATCTGACCTTTATACCTTTCATCTTTACATGTGTATAAGAGAAGAGCTATGGGGAAAAATTGGAAGGACAGTTAAGCAGATGTGTTCTGCTCTCATCATCAGGTTTATCTAGTGAAATGCTTGTTGTTACTCATGTTTTCCTCACGTGATCTCCTGTGTATGGAAATGAACGGCTAATGCTTTATGCTCTGTATATGTGGATTTAACTTCTGTCCCCATCTGTTGATTTCAGATGTAGAACAGTGTCCTGCTGGGCCTCGACACAAACTAAAGCATAAACACGTCATCGCTCAGCTGTTAACATACATGACTTAATCAGCTCTCATTAAAACTGCTCAGATAGCTCATCATAATTTCGTCAGGCTGAACCTCATCACTCCAGCAGTAATATATTTCACAGCTGTAAACAGGTTTAGAAATAAAAATCTACTATGGCAAGGAACACATATCAACTCACTAGCCAATACTGGCAGTTTATGATTGATTAAAGAACCTTGCAAATTGGACACATCTTTAAAGTGTGAACACACAGTTTTCTGTAAGTGTATATGCACACCTAAAAATAGTGTATTCTGTTTTCAGTTCAAATTTCTTTATTTTATTTGGTTTGAATTAAGTAGTATGAAATAATAATTATAACAATAAATAAAAAATATGCATTTTTCCAAACACCTACATTCAAATTCATTGATGCCACTTTGTTCATTCTTGAAGTGATCTTTACACTATTGAGTAGATTCGTTTTCCTGGAGTACCACCTTGAACTTGCACGAGTACAGAATCACGAGAGTCCAGAATAATGAGAGTACTGAATAAACTGTGAGTACAGAATAAGGAGAGTACAGAATAACGAGAGTACTGATTACAGCACGAGTACCGAGTAACGAGAGTACTGAATACAGTGCGAGTACAGAATAACGAGAGTACTGAATAAAGCACGAGTACAGAATAATATGAGTACTGAATAAAGCGTGAGTACAACATAATGAGAGTACTGAATACAGTGCGAGTACAGAATAACGAGAGTACTGAATAAAGAACGAGTACAGGATAATGTGAGTAATGAAAAAAGCGTGAGTACAAAATAATGAGAGTACTGAATGAAGCGTGAGTACAGAATAATGAGAGTACTGAATACAGCTTGAGTACAGAATAACGTGAGTAATGAATACAGCACAAGTACAGAATAAAGAGAGTACTGAATACAGCTTGAGTACAGAATAACGAGAGTAATGAATACAGCATGAGTACAGAATAATGAGAGTACTGAATACAGCTTGAGTACAGAATAACGAGAGTAATGAATACAGCACGAGTACAGAATAACGTGAGTAATGAATACAGCACGAGTACAGAATAAAGAGAGTACTGAATACAGCTTGAGTACAGAATAATGTGAGTAATGAATACAGCACGAGTACAGAATAAAGAATAAAGAGAGTACTGAATACAGCTTGAGTACAGAATAACGAGAGTAATGAATACAGCACGAGTACAGAATAACGTGAGTAATGAATACAGCACGAGTACAGAATAAAGAGAGTACTGAATACAGCTTGAGTACAGAATAACGAGAGTAATGAATACAGCACGAGTACAGAATAAAGAATAAAGAGAGTACTGAATACAGCTTGAGTACAGAATAACGAGAGTAATGAATACAGCACGAGTACAGAATAAAGAGAGTACTGAATAAAGCGTGAGTACAGAATAAGGAGAGTACTGAATAAAGTGTGAGCACAGAAGAAGGAGAGTACAGAATAATGAGAGAACTGAATAAAGCGTGAGTACAGAATAAGGAGAGTACAAAATAACGAGAGTACTAAATAAAGTGCGAGTACAGAATAACGAGAGTACTGAATAAAGCCTGAGTACAGAATAACAAGAGTACTGAATAAAGCGTGAGTACAAAATAACGAGGGTACTGAATAAATCGTGAGTACAGAATAAAGAGAGTACTGAATAAAGTGCGAGTACAGAATAAAGAGAGTACTGAATAAAGTGTGAGCACAGAATATTGAGAGTACTGAATAAAGTGTGAGTACAGAATAAGGAGAGTATAGAATAACGAGAGTACTGAATAAATCGTGAGTACTGAATAAAGCGAGAGTACAGAATAAAGAGAGTACTGAATAAAGTGCGAGTACAGAATAAAGAGAGTACTGAATAAAGTGTGAGCACAGAATATCAAGAGTACTGAATGAAGTGCGAGAACAGAATAAGGAGAGTACAGAATAACGAGAGAGTACAGAATAAAGAGAGTACTGAATAAAGTGCAAGTACAGAATAAAGAGAGTACTGAATAAAGTGAGAGCACAGAATATCGAGTGTACTGAATTAAGTGTGAGTACAGAATAAGGAGAGTACAGAATAACGAGAGTACTAAATAAAGTGCGATTACAGAATAAGGAGAGTACTGAATAAAGCGTGAGCACAGAATAAGGAGAGTATAGAATAACGAGAGTACTAAATAAAGTGCGAGTACAGAATAAGGAGAGTACTGAATAAAGCGTGAGCACAGAATAAGGAGAGTATAGAATAACGAGAGTACTAAATAAAGTGCTAGTACAGAATAAGGAGAGTACTGAATAAAGCGTGAGCACAGAATAAGGAGAGTAGTACAGTACAGAATAACATGTGAGTACAGAATAGTATGTGTGTGCGATGGACAGTCTGTCCGCTAATTTTCAGAGAGAACAAACAAAATAAACAACAAAATAAATGGTATTTTATATAAAAAAAAAGTCTTGAAGAATTATTTTTTCTGTTTTGTTTTATTTTTATGGCATCTGCAAACAATCATTGACCAGTAAAACTGAAAGCTATTTAGTGATACAGAATTAATAATAAATATATTTCAGTCTAAGCAGTTTGATAATCTGGTTTGTTTCTGTTGTTTTCTTTCTGCATGGCCGGTAAACAGCGAAACCGGGCTGTACGACATTTGCACCTTTGAGCTATGAAAGCTAAAGGCAAGAAGATAACATGTGCATAGAAATGAGAGTTTGATGCTTTAACACTCGCTTTGTCGGAACGGAACACAGTGTCCTGATAAATAATTAAAATCCTCAGCACAAGATTTTCTCGCCTTGATCGCATTCCTGGATTGTGATCACGATCGTCTCGTTGAAGTCCTTACCTCTCACGCTCAAAGTTACAGTCCCAGCTGTCATTCCCGTCTCCCATCGCTGTGGTTGACGATTCAGAAACATAAATGGGATCACACCTCTTTTTGTCCTTGTCAATCACTGGAGCGGCGTTCCTGTCTCCGGGCCACAGGCGGGACTGTAGGGAGGGAGTGTCACATGGCATTACGGTCCTGCAAACAGAGCAAAAAGCTGCTTTTGAACATAACAAAAACTAAGCAATGCATTATTAAACGGGCAGATCAGGCATAATTTGAGTAAAGATGTTGAATGTTGAGCCACGGGTTTCAGCAGCGAGCAACAGCGACTGCTCAGCCGCGCTCAGCATGAATAAATGATGACCGCAAGATCAGCGGCGTCCGATGTGAGCCGCTGTCTGACGGACGTGCGCGAGTCCGGCTGCAGCGTCTCACACACACGGTCCTGGGGCCCGTCTTCCCTCGGTTCCGCACAACTCTCACCTGATTCGTTTGCAGTAGATGCAGTGTGGGCAAAAAGAGCAGCAGAGTTTCTGGAGGCCATGAGTGTGTGTGTGTGTGTGTGTGTGTGGTTTCCTCTGAGGGGACACCGCTCTGATTAGCCTGTTTGGGACACACACTCACTCTCTTGCTGACCTTGAGAACTTCTTCCCACCGTCCTTGAATTCCTTGAAAAAATAACAGGCAATATTCTCAGTTGCACCGCTCTGTTTGTGTGTGTGTGTGTTAGAGAGAGATGGTGGCTTTTATAAAGCATACATTTGTACTGTAAATTACATTAATGAAATAATGACTAATAATATTAAAATCAATTCATCATTGTTTCTCTGTCAATAATGATTGTTTACAGTGTTCTTTACAGTCTAAACAGGAAGGATGTTTCAGAGGCATCACGAGTCTAATTAAAAACCATTTCTGTAGCAGTGTAAAAGTTTCTATATAAACCACGAGACAAGCGAGAATCATCAATGAATTGACTTTAACAGGAAAAATTAATCTTTGTTATTGTCCTCTTGCATTATTGACCAACTATTTTCCAGTTTGACACTGTAAAGCTGCTTTGACACAATCTGTATTGTGTAAAGCACTTTAGAAATAAAGGTGACTTGCCATATTGTATTTAACAGAGATGTGGCCTGTTTTGTTTCTGTTAGGATAATATCCTAGTTAATTTTCTGTTGAACAGCTGTATGTGACGTGGAACGATTTGCACTTCCTCGCGTCACAAAGATAATTTGGGATTCACGTTTGAGAGGATCAATGAATATCGTCGACTCCTTCAGACACGCAGAGTCTTGTGCTGCTCGACTGAATTCTGAAATCTAATGAAACGCTCCGCTTTATTCCCCCAGTCTGTTTAATAAAACCTTATAGAGAAGAAGACACAGTAAGAAAAATAATTTCACGTCCTGAAAGCGATAAATGTGAGCGATTATAGCAGACCTGACACATTTGGACCGAAGTGAAACGTGTTGCTCAAAACGATTTCAAGATGGATCCTCCTCAAAAGACGGTGGGCATTTTCAAAAGGCACGCATCAGACGCTCGGAGCTTATTGTGGAGCGCAGACATCTCTGGTCAAGCCTTTTGTTCTCACTTGGGAACCACTTATAAGAAAACTAGTCTAGGGTTTTAGCTCTAAAAGCTCATGCCAATAACGATGTTTCCATAGAAATCCAAGCACACGGCCGGCTAAAACGTAGCATGGAGTCTGTGCGATCCGAAGGACCTCTGACCTCTGACCTGCTGCTAGATGATATGGATCAATAGGACCAGTTAAAGTTCTTTGAGCTGAATGGAAGTTTGTGAAAAGAATAACTGCGATTCTTCAGCCAGTAAACAGAGCTGTGATGCCAGTGTCAAACGCATGAATAGAGGCTCCATTTCAGAGCTGCTGCAGTGTGACTCTAAAATCTGTTTTTCCCTCAATCCCTTCGCTGTGATCGTTGTGTGTGTGTGTGATCTTTGCTTTTTTCCTGAGCTTGGGTGACTTTATGTTTCTGTGTCTTTGGAGCTGAATTGATGTGAGTGCTGGAAACTCACTGTTGGACTATGTGTGGAGCATCCTGACGGTGAGTGTGCAAGCAGACAAAGGTCAGAGGTCACAGACTCGTGTTTTTAGCAGAGCTGAGATGGAGGCGAGGCCACAGGGCAGCGCGAAACACATATACACACACACACACACATGCGCTGCATTAATAACAAAAGCAGAAAATATCCAGGAGACTGTATCTGCTTTGTGAGACTGAGTCATTTCACAATGGATCTTTACTGAATCTGAAACACTCATGACGCTCCGTCTCGACAAATCATTTTAGTCAATGCAGAATGATTTTTCAGTTTTATGTTAGAAAATTCCAAATACCATTTTCTCTTTACATAATTCATGATAAATTATTTAATATAGAAAATACATTTAATTGTTTTTAAGCGATTCTTTGTGTATATGTGTGTGTCT
The DNA here is from genome assembly GCF_936440315.1 of Barbus barbus. Classification (NCBI taxonomy): domain Eukaryota; kingdom Metazoa; phylum Chordata; class Actinopteri; order Cypriniformes; family Cyprinidae; genus Barbus; species Barbus barbus. The sequence continues at coordinate 31,391,928 of NC_136750.1, forward strand.
ATCAGTGTGTGTGTGTGTGTGTGTCTATCAGAGTGTGTGATGGGTTCTGTGTGTGTGTGTCTATCAGAGTGTGTGACAAGTTCAGTGTGTGTGTGTGTGTGTGTGTCTATCAGAGTGTGTGATGGGTTCTGTGTGTGTGTGTCTATCAGAGTGTGTGACAAGTTCAGTGTGTGTGTGTGTGTGTGTGTGTGTGTGTCTATCAGAGTGTGTGATGGGTTCTGTGTGTGTGTGTGTGTGTGTGTGTGTGTGTGTGTGTGTGTGTGTGTCTATCAGAGTGTGTTATCAGTTCTGACAGGTCCTGGTGGGCTCGGCTGGACTCAGCAGAGGGTCCGATTGATGTGGTTAAAAAGATGAAAAACAAAAAAAACATCCTCAACACTCATTTACATTTACTGGACTTTCAGTTACATTAGTACAGGTTATATTTTAGCAAAGCCTTTCTGATTTTTTTTCTATTCAGTTACATTTGATAAGATTGTGTGTTTCCTGGGAAAATTGTGCATCCCTAACTTGGACTGTATGATCTGCTTTATTTTTCTGATCCACTTTTAGTTTTTTTAAAAGTTTTTAAAAGAAATCTGTTCTGCTCTTGAAGGCCTTTTTTTAAAGTAAAAAACAATATTTTACTATATTTTACAACATTTTACAATATTTTACTATTTTACTATTTTACTACTGATAGACACACACACACACGCTGATAGACACACACACATATACACAAAGAATCGCTTTAAAAAATTAAATGTATTTTCTATATTAAATAATTTATCATGAATTACGTAAAGAGAAAATGGTACAATAGAGATAGATAAAGTGGCTATTCTGCCATGTGCCTTATGCCACTTTATCTATCTCTTTCTTTATTTTTCTACAATGTCCTCATCTGTATATTTGTATAGTTGTATGTACATATATTTAAACTGTATTTGAACGTCTACTGTCAGTGTTTAATGTTAACTGTATGCACCAAGGGTCTGAGGGTAACGCAATTTCAATTCTCTGTATGTATGTGCCGTACATGTGGAAGAATTGACAATAAAGCAGACTTGACTTGACTTGACTTGACAATATTGTGAGCAAATTCTTAGTTTATAATAGCTGTTTTCTATGTGAATATGTTAAACTGTAATTTATTTCTGTGATCAAAGCTGTATTTTCAGCATCATTACTTCAGTGTCACATGATCTTCAGAAATCATAATAATATACTGATTTGCTGCTCAACAAACATTTCTGATTATTATCAATGTTGAACACAGTTGTGCTGCTCAATATCTTTGTGGAAACATTTTATTTTTCAGGATTCACAGATGAATAGAAAGTTCAAAAGAACAGTATTTAATTGAAATAGAAATCTTTTGCAAAATTATAAATGTCTACTGTCACTTTTGATCAATTTAACGCATCCTTGATAAAAAAAAAAATCATGAATATGTTTAAAATATGTTAAAAACAACAACAAACATTTTTTAAAACGGTAATGTATATGTTAATGAATTGTGTTGTTGTGATGCATGAATTAACTTCAGTATGTACAGCTACTGTATGTGACCCTGGACCACAAAACCAGTCAAATTTTTAGAAATTGAGATTTATACATCATCTGAAACCTGAATAAATAAGCTTTGTTATGATAGGACAATATTTGGCTGAGATACAACTATTTGAAAATCTGGAATCTGAGGGAGCAAAAAAATCTAAATATTGAGAAAATCACCTTTAAAGTTGTTCAAATGAAGTTCTTAGCAATGCATATTACTAATCAAAAAATAGGTTTTGACATATTTATGATAGGAAATTTACAAAATATCTTCATGGAACATGATCTTTACTTAATATCCTAATGATTTTTGTCATAAAAGAAAAATTGATAATTTTGACCTATACAATGTATTTTTGGCTATTGCTACAAATATACCTGTGCTATTTATGCCTGGTTTTGTGGTCTAGGATATAGTATACATATATAAAATATGCCCTTTGGGGAAAAAACTAACAAAAAACAACAAGAACAAATGGGGTTTGGAATGATGTGATTGTTTTAACCTTCTCAATTAAGCAGAACTATCTAGGATGTGCATGTGTTCGGAATAACAGTGAAGATCAAATCAGTTTTGCTGATTTTATGGAATATAGTGTGTTGGTGTCTAATGGCACACTTTCATTCAATCATACGAGTTAACTTGAGCCTGCAGTGTGCTAATATAATCTCATTTGCTGCCGTATGTGTCACATTTCAGCATGTCTGATACTAATGCAATATCCTCTCCTCATGTCATCCATCCACTCACCTGGCCAATGGTGAGGCCTAACACCTCCATCCCACGCAGAGAATCATCAGTCAAACGCTGCAGAAAGACAGGCGTGCTTCCAAGCGCAGATTGTTTTTAAAAAGCAGCACCGATCTGCAGAACACCGGGCTCTTTTCCGAGATCTCCTGAGCCGCTGATTAACAGATCTCCAGCGCAAAGTCCTCCCGCCCCCCGCCGGCTCTCGGCCTGTCCAGGCGCTCCTCTCCTCCCCCCTGTCTGTGCCGCTGGGCCTAATGGATTTTTATCAGCCTAAAGTATCAGAGCTGATTTGAGGAGTCCCTCTGCTGCTCTAGAATTCCTTTTGAAATGCCTTTCTTTGGTAGTCTCATTGCACTAGCCTGGGGCAATGGCCTTCAGAGATCACAATGTTATTAATATAAACATGTCAAAACGCATGCTGAAATTCAAAACAGGGGTGCCAAAATGTCAAGGTGTCAAACTGCTGAAATATAAATCAGGCTTTAATATTTCAAAGCACTGCGAAAATGGCCTTACTGCAAATCACTGTAACAATGCGGCTCATTTGAGATAAAGTCATTTACTGCTCGCTAACGGTGGGTTCGACACGGCTGTAATCAGCAAAACAAGACAGTACGTCTCTGCCTGATTGCAAAGTGGCTCGCGTACAGAGAGAATATACTTCCGGATGGACAGAAAGATTTATTCTTCTCAGTTTGGCCGACTTTAAATGATCGAAGAGCCAAATGTCGCTGAAACAACAGCTGCGCTAGTGTCATGGTCACGGTTTGAGTTTGGGAGTCCATGTTACGAGGGTGAGGTTAGGAACTGGTGTAGTTAACCTGAAGACCTACACAGTAAAATCGTCAGTGTTAATTAAGCAGTGTTACTCTCCGTTTACTCTTAAGAAGTTAATTTAACAACAAATAGTGAAAAATGCCCTCTAGTGTTGGTGAAAATGATAAGAGTTGAATTCTGCATTGTTAACTTTACTCGGTTAAGCTCCACCCCTCAAGATAAAAGCAAAAGTTGTCTCGTCGCCATTTTATTTTGCCTTGCGCCAAAAGGTAAGCTCTTTTAATTAATTTGTTAAAACATAAGTTTAATATTTGAGGTTAATAATTGTGTTACTATTAATGCAGAAGTTGTAGTTATTTTTAACTTTAGTTTAAACTCGGAAATATCGAATAGGTATTGAATAGGCAAGTCAGTATGTTGGAGAAATGTGCTTTTTCATCTCAATGTGGTAATGATAAAGTTTAAATGATGTCAGTAATCTTAATTAGATTTTCAGATGTATTTAGCTTTGATGTTAGAATGTAAGTATAATGAATAGCACGTTATGTTGTTATTTCTCAATCAGTATCACACTATTTAACCTGGGACTTCCTCTTGCTCTCGGCCGAGTATTGTTAGCGTTTATCACTCATCTAGCGATAGCAACTTTACGGAGCCCTAGTCGTAGTCGTGCCTGGCCTGTTTTCCTGTGTTTTTGATACCTGCCTTTGTTTCCTGGATTTACCCCTTTGCCTTGCCGTTTGAACTCTGTTCGCTCCCCGTTTGGATTATTGCTCTCGACTCTGGATTATCTCTCTGCCTTGCCCCTTTGGATACTGTTCGCTGATCGTTGACCCACACTTGCTCCACGGATTGCTCTGTCTTGTCCTTGCCATACCTGTTTGCCGATCTCTGACCCTGCCTTTTTTATGACCATGTTTCATAATAAAGCTTTGCATATGGATCCGCATGTCTCACGTCTCGTCAGCCCCGTAACAGAATACTCGGCCACACAAGGATCCAGCGGCTTTTCAAGAGGACATTGGCCAGGTATGGACTCTGCACGACTGTTATTAACCCTCTAGCTGGGCTCGCGGCCGCTCGAGGATTATATTCAGGAATGCTTAGACCTCGCCTATTTTTCTGATCTGCCGGACTGTGCACTCATAGATTTTTTTTTGCGAGGGCATTAATCAGCCGCTCCGGTCACAGTTAATCCGCGAGGGTCCCCGTTCATCTCTCAGTCAATTTATGGATTATGCTTTGCTGTGTGTGGGCTCTTCGTTCACTGTGGGTGTCGCGGAGGAACACGACACCGCACTCACTCGCGAAATGGCGGTAACAACAACACCCCTTCACATCATCGCTGTCAAGCCAGAGTCTGCTCACGTCATCGCTGTCAAGCCAGAGTCTGCTCACGTCATCGCTGTCAAGCCAGAGTCTGCTCACGTCATCGCTGTCAAGCCAGAGTCTGCTCACGTCATCGCTGTCAAGCCAGAGTCACACCACGTCTCAGTGCTCCAGCCAGAGTCACACCACGTCTCCGTGCTCCAGCCAGAGTCACACCACGTCTCAGTGCTCCAGCCAGAGTCTCTTCACGCCGCAGCTCTTCAGCCAGAGTCTCTTCACGCCTCCGCCGAACTGCCAGAGGCTGTTACCACAGATTCAAGGTCAGTCCTTCGAGTTCTGATATCCAGTGTGATGGACCCACCACTGATGTCGGTGGGAGTAGCTGGCCTTCCCAGGGCCTCAACCCTGGCTGTTACAGAGACTGTTCCCCTGACCTCAGTGCTTCCCGTTATGGCGGTCACCATTTTGAGTGTGTGGGCTGCACACGGTGCTCCTGAGGCCTCTCCTGTCCACGAGTCTGCTCCAGTGCCTCCAGAGGTGGCGGCTTCCGCTGCAGAACCTCCCGAAGTGGTGGTACCTACACCCGTATCCCGAGAATCCAGTTCTCAAGTCACAGCCAGGAGTGCCAATCCCGAATCCCGAGAATCCAGTTCTCAAACTACGGCCCGTTGTGCCGATTCCGAATCCCGAGAATCCAGTTCTCATGTCACGGCCAGGAGTGCTGATCCCGAATCCCGAGAATCCAGTTCTCAAGTCACGGCCAGGAGTGCCGTTCCCGATCCTCAAGTGCCCGCGCTGCAAGAGCGCCCTCAAGTGCCCGCGCTGCAAGAGCGCCCTCAAGTGGCCGCACTGCAAGAGCGCCCTCAAGTGCCCGCTCCTCCAGAGCGCCCCAAAAAGGCCGTCTGTGAACTCACGCCCTGTCCTGTCACGGCCAAAGAGGCCGCCTGTGAACTCACGCCCTGTCCTGTCACGGCCAAAGAGGCCGCCTGTGAACTCAAGCCCTGTCCTGTCACGGCCAAAGAGGCCGCCTGTGAACTCACGCCCTGTCCTGTCACGGCCAAAGAGGCCGCCTGTGAACTCACGCCCTGTCCTGTCATGGCCAAAGAGGCCGCCTGTGAACTCAAGCCCTGTCCTGTCACGGCCAAAGAGGCCGCCTGTGAACTCACGCCCTGTCCTGTCACGGCCAAAGAGGCCGCCTGTGAACTCACGCCCTGTCCTGTCACGGCCAAAGAGGCCGCCTGTGAACTCACGCCCTGTCCTGTCACGGCCAAAGAGGCCGCCTGCGAATCCTCGCCCTGCCCTGTCACGGCCAAAGAGGCCTTCTGCGAATCCTCGTCCTGCCCAGTCACGCCAATGGAGGCCGTCTGCATATCCTCCTCCTGTCCTGCCACAGCCATAGAGACCGTTTACGAACTCTCGACCTGCCCGGTCACGGCCCCTGGGACCAGGGGGACTCTCTCTGTGTTGTCTGTCTCTGCTCTCCCTGTGGTGTTGGTCTCTGTTCTCCCTAGATCCCTGATCCTGCCATGGCTTCTTGACCAGTCCGCTCTACCGTGGAGATACTCTACCCAGTCTACGCCACACTGGTGGGCTCCGGCTCCGTCTACTCTGCCGTGGTGGTCAGCTGTCTGGCTCTGGGGGTCTCCCACTCTGCCCAGGTGGGCTTTGGTCCCGTCCTGCCCTGCAACAAGGACTCACCCAGTGTTGTCTGTCTCTGCTCTCTCTGTGTTGTCTGTTCTTGTTCTCCCCAGATCCCAGTCTCTGTCATGGGTTCCTGCCCTGTCTGCCTCCCTGTGGTGGTCCTCTGCCCTGCCATGGTGGTCTTCTGCTCGGGTCTGGTGGTTGTCTGCCCCGCCGTAGTGGTCTTATGCTCGGGTCTGGTGGTCATCTGCTCTGCCGTGGCGGTCCTCTGCTCCGGTCTGGTCATCTGCTCCACCGTGGTGGTCTTCTGCTCAGCCCTGGTGGGCTCTAGTCTTGCCTGCTTCGCCCTGGTGGGCTCTCGTGCCGTCTGCTCCGCCCTGGTGGACCTCTGCTCTGCCGGTTCTGCCTCAGTCCCCGTTTGCCGATCTCTGACCCTGCCTGTTTTATGACCATGTTTCATAATAAAGCTTTGCATATGGATCCGCATGTCTCGCGTCTCGTCAGCCCCGTAACAGTACTAGAGCACTGTGTTGTACTTTTGACCTAATTGTTTCTTTTGTTTATCCTTTTTTTGTACCAACTTCTTTTAAGTAAAACTAACATTTATCAATATTCTAATCAAGGGATGGCTGAAGAAACTTTGGCTTTAATAGTATGGTGGGCAGCCAATGAGAACTTGTTCACCGGGAGACGAAACTCCTCCAAAAGTTGATGGGAGTAAGTATTGATTTTTTTCATTGCATGTATGTCTGGGAGGGTTTGGAGCCAGATATGGGCAGTCTTTAAATTTAAAGGGTTAGTTCACCCAAGAATTAAAATTCTGTTGTTAATTACCTCACCTTCATGTTGTTCCAAACCTGTAAGGCCTGCTTTCATCTTCAGAACACAAATTAAGATTTTTTTTTTAATTAAATCTTGAGTTTTCTGACACTCCATAGACAGCAAGGGAAATGCCATGTTCAAGGCACAGAAAGGTAGTAAAGACATTGGTATGAAGATGGGGATTGGAGGAGAAGAATTGTTGAATAAAGTCGTTATTTTTGTTTTCTTTGCACAAAGTGTTCTCGTAGCTTCATAAAACTATGATTGAACCACTGATGTCACATGGACTATTTTACTGATTTCCTTACTACATTTCCAACCCTGGAAACATTTCAGTTGCTTTCGGATTTCATCAAAAATCTTTTCATATGTTTTCTGAAGATGAACGAAGGTCTTATTGGTTTGGTTTTATTGGTTTGGAACAATATGAGGGTGAGTAATTAATGACAGAATTTTAATTCTTGGGTGCACTAATCCTTTAATGTTATGCCACGGTTTTAACTGTTTATGTTTTGCCCAGGTACTTTATTTCCAGTTCGGGTCTGGCAATTACTGCCAAACAGGCCAAAAAGAAGTGGAACAATTTGAAGTCAAGTCAAGTCAAGTCACCTTTATTTATATAGCGCTTTTAACAATGTAAATTGTGTCAAAGCAACTGCACAATATCAAAATCAAAATCCTCTGGCCAACGAACCAGCAGTTCAATTTAACTGCAGCAAAGTCAGATTGTAAGGTCTCAACTAGTTCCAGTGGTCATTTGGTAATTCTGTATGTTGTCTGAGCGTTGGCATCCTCTTAGGTCCTCTGAGGGGTTGGCATTATCTTTTCTCAGGTGTTCGGTCATCTCAGATCATTTAGGGGTTGGATCCAGACTGAAGCTTCTGTCATTCCTAATTACCACGGGATGTTAATCCCGTGGCAGAAACAGAGACAAATAGAGACATAATTAGCGTAGCTGCTGTTCCATCTAAGCAAAAATGATTTGTTCAACCCAAGCTAAAGAATAATAATAATGTACATTTGATCAGATATACTACAGTACAAGATTATAAAATGCATTATGTGAATGCTTGGCTAAAGAGATGTGTCTTTAATCTAGATTTAAACATAGAGAGTGTGTCTGAACCCCGAACGTTATCAGGAAGGCTATTCCAAAGTTTAGGAGCCAAATGTGAAAAAGCTCTACCTCCTTTAGTGGACTTTGCTATCCTAGGCACTACCAAAAGTCCAGAGTTTTGCGACCTTAAGGAGCTGGTTGGATTGTAGCGTGGTAGAAGACAAGTTAGGTACGCAGGAGCTAAACCATTTAGGGCCTTATAGGCAAGTAATAATATTTTGTAAATGATACGGAACTGAATAGGTAGCCAGTGCAGAGACTGTAAAATTGGGGTAATATGATCATATTTTCTTGATCTGGTAAGAACTCTAGCCGCTGCATTTTGGACTATCTGTAGCTTGTTTATTGAAGATGCAGGACAACCAGCTAGCAGTGCATTACAATAGTCCAGTCTAGAGGTCATGAATGCATGGACTAGCTTTTCTGCATCAGAAACAGGAAGCATGTTTCGAAGCTTGGCAATGTTTCTAAGATGGAAGAATGCTGTTTTTGTAACATGGGAAATATGATTTTTAAAGGACAAGTTGCTGTCTAATATAACACCCAGATTTTTGACTTTAGAGGATGTGACAGTGCATCCGTCTAGTTGTAAATTGTAATCCAAGAGATTCTGTGTATTGTTTTTTGGTCCAATAAGTAATATCTCTGTCTTATCTGAATTTAATAGGAGGAAATTATTGGTCATCCAATCTTTTAAATTTTTTACACAATCTATTACCTTAGATAGTTTAGAAGTTTCACCTGGTTTTGTTGAGATATATAGTTGAGTATCATCAGCATAGCAATGAAAACTAATCCCGTATTTTCTAATAATATTACCAAGAGGCAACATGTATATTGAAAATAGAAGAGGACCTAGGACTGATCCTTGTGGTACTCCATACTTTACTGGTGATAATTGTGATGACTCTCCATTTAAATGAACAAAGTGGTAGCGATCGGACAGGTAGGATCTAAACCATCTTAAAGCCTGCCCTTGAATACCAATATGGTTTTGTAGTCGATCTATGAGTATATCATGGTCTATAGTGTCAAACGCAGCACTAAGATCAAGTAATACTAGCAATGAGATGCAGCCTTGGTCTGAAGCAAGAAGCAAGTCATTTGTAATTTTAACAAGTGCAGTTTCTGTGCTATGGTGAGGCCTGAAACCTGACTGAAATTCTTCATAGAGATCATTTTTTTGCAAGAAGGAGCACAATTGAGCAGACACAACTTTTTCTAAAATTTTTGACATAAACGGAAGATTTGAAATGGGTCTGTAATTTGCCAGTTCATTAGAATCTAGTTGTGGTTTCTTAATAAGAGGCTTAATAACCGCCAGCTTGAATGGTTTTGGGACGTGACCTAAGGCTAACGATGAGTTAATAATATTGGACAAATACAAGGTGATTTCTCTTTCTCTGCTTTCTGTTATAAAATGTGAGGGCCTTCCTGAGACTGATGCAAAGACTAGCAGTGGCAACTTTGACCAATCAGAATCAAGCCTTTCAGAGAGCTGTGTAATAATATAATAATAATAATAATGTATGGCTTCCATAATAAATACAACAGTAAGTTTCACTTAATTTTCAGGAGCTTAGGGACCCACCCACAGAAAAAGGGGTAGAGGCTGGTGGTGTGACTGCTGGTACATGGGTGATCTGCGTAGGACAAGGGCATCGTGTACAGATCCTGGATTGCCAGTGTATACATCTTAAAATGCACCTTTGGCATCACAGGTGCCTTGTAGAATGATGGAAGGAAAAAGCTTTCTGTTTATATAACACTTTTTTTTTTGTGGCTCTGCAGGAGGAAGAATCCTGATGTGGCACCCGTCGATGGCACCAGCTGCATAGCGGAATGCCTCATGGCCAGCAAGGCGAACAGAGCCGGCCCCCACCTCCTCCATCTCCTCTGCCTTTGGAAAATGAATAACTTTGTGGAGGATGGTCATCTCTTCCACAACGTTGTGAACAGTTCTACAGACAGTTGGAAGTGGCATGCTGAAGGTGTCTGAAGTGACCCTGTAGGACGCTCTGCAGGTGTTACAGATCAGCCAGGCTCTGCCGCCTCACAATCACAGCGGTCACTCTCACCTGAGTTCTGATTTCTTTCACCTGTCCCTCATCACGTCACTCATTACCGGTTCCCATAAAAGCACACACTGCCTGACACTCGACGTCCGGTCTCGTTTTAACGAAGGAGGACTACTTCAGCTACTCCAAGCGCTAGTGTGTTTAGCTACCAAGTACTATCCTGCTACTTAACTTGCCTCCACTCTGCACCCTCAGGATCCTGTTCCTTGTCTGTTCCGGAGTTCCCGAGTCCCAGCTCCCAGTCAGCGGTGTGTGTGTTCACTCCTCTCCTCTCCGTGAGTGTGGCAAGAACGCATTACGCCAGTTCATCCCGGTCAAGGATTCCAGCGCTCATCCTCACTCGCTATTTCTGGTCACCAATAAAGATAACGCATACCGTTCCTCTGTCTCAGTCCTCTTCTGTAACAGAAGACCGGACCTTCACCGACGATCACCAACATGAGCAATCCAGACCCGTTTCAAGAACTGGTGGAGATTCTGAAGCACGCGCTGACTGGGTCCCCGTCTACCTCACCCACGGGCGCTTCCGGCAACAATTCTTCTTCGGTGGTATCCAGTCCCATGGCAAGACCAGCGCCCTACTCTGGCTCGGCGGCAGAATGCAACGGCTTTCTCTTACAATGCTCGTTATCCTTTGAGATGCAACCCAATCTGTTCCCCACCGAGAAGTCTAAGATAGCCTACATTATCACGCATCTTCAGGGTAAGGCTTTGCAATGGGCGGAGACCATCTGGGCACAAGGTGGAAGTGTGACCCTCTCTTCTCAGAGTTTCATTCAACATTTCCGAGAAGTGTTTGGGAGGCCTGTATTTGACTCCACCATCAGTGATCAGCTGTATCGGCTGCGGCAGAATTCCCTACCCATTAAGGAATATGCCTTACAGTTTCGTACCCTTGCCGCTGCTAGCGGTTGGAATGAGTGTGCCCTCCTTACCGCCTATCGACAGGGCTTGGAACCTCGCCTCCGATTGCAGCTGGCCGCCTTCGATGATGCGCTAGGTTTGGAAAGTCTAATCCAACATTCCATCCGTTGTGCCACCCGAATGGATTCCTGCCTCTCAGAGATCTCTACCTAGTGCCGCCGAACTCCCCTTCTTACCCGCCAGATGGAGCCACACTACCCCGACCCTGCTCAGGAACCCATGCAGCTCGACAGCCACCGCCTATCTGCGCAGGAGAGAGCCAGACGACTTGGACTCGGATTGTGTCTTTACTGCGGGGAGAAGGGGCATCTCCGAGCAGCCTGCCCTGTACGACCGCCTCGCTTAGTGGTAAGCGCAGTGAAGTCCAATGTGCCCAATGTAAAACCCCTGACCATAGAAGTGCTACTCACCAGCTCCAAATGCTCTCTTCCAGTCACTGCCCTCCTCGACTCCGGGTCTGCAGGGAATTTCATCTCGGGCAGTCTCTGCCGCCAGCTCGGCCTCCCTACAACAGCCACTCCGCGGGAATACAAGATCTACTCCGTGACGGGTACTTCCATCAGCCAAGGGTGCGTAAGTCGCTGGTCGAAACCAGTACATATTCAAATAGGAGTTTTGCATGAGGAAATGATTCAATTTCTTGTTCTTGAGGGTTCCACCGTCGATATCATTTTGGGCAGACCATGGTTCATACAGCATGAACCCACTCTTTCCTGGCGGACTGGTGAGGTGATGAAATGGGGAGAGACCTGTTTTGACCACTGTTTCCCCAGAGCACCCAGACCTTGCTCCCTAGCTAAAGATTCCCTAGCACTGAACACCACTTCCATTGAGAGTCCCCCCGAAAGACAGTCAGTGGCGATACCCACCTGTTATTATGATTTCCAAGACGTTTTCTGCCCCAAGAGGGCTTCCCAGCTACCACCCCATCGACCCTGGGATTGCGCAATCGACCTCCTTCCGGGTGAGTCAGTGCCCCACGGAAGGATCTATCCTCTTTCCATCCCCGAGCAGAAGGCCATGGAGGACTACATTGAGGAGGCCCTTAAGCAAGGATACATTCGTCCATCCACGTCCCCTGCTTCCTCAAGCTTCTTCTTTGTGGCGAAGAAGGATGGCGGGTTACGCCCATGTATCGACTATCGTGCCCTGAATAAGATCACGGTGAAGTTCCGCTATCCACTTCCCCTCGTTCCTACAGCTCTGGAACAGCTCCGTGGTGCCACCGTGTTCACCAAGTTAGACCTCCGCAGCGCCTACAATCTGATCCGAATACGTGAGGGGGACGAATGGAAGACTGCCTTCGTGACCCCTACGGGCCACTATGAATATCTAGTTATGCCCTATGGCCTCGTCAACGCCCCCTCCGTATTTCAAGATTTTATGCATGAGGTACTCCGGGAGTTCCTCCATAAGTTCGTTCTGGTATACATCGATGATATACTGATATACTCCCGGAGTATGGCCGAACATCGTCGCCACGTTGCGGAGGTCCTGCAACGCCTGAGGGAGTATCAACTGTTCCTTAAGGCTGAAAAATGTTCCTTCCATCTTCCCTCAGTGCAGTTCCTTGGATATAACATCAGTAGCGGTGGCATCCAAATGGACGAGGGGAAAGTGAAGGCAGTCCGGGAATGGCCCACTCCTGACTCCATCAAGGGACTCCAACGTTTCCTGGGGTTCGCCAATTTCTATCGCAGATTTATACGGAATTACAGCTCCATAGCCGCCCCTCTCACTAACCTGCTCCGCAACAGACCTAAGACCCTCATCTGGACCCCTGCCGCCACCCAGGCCCTCCAAGCGCTAAGGGATGCTTTCACCAAGGCCCCTGTCCTAGTTCACCCAGACCCCAGGAAACCATTCATTGTGGAAGTTGATGCGTCCACTTCAGGAGTTGGTGCCATTCTCTCACAGGAGCAGGGGACACCAGCCCGACTCCATCCATGTGCCTTCTACTCCCGTAAGCTCAGCCCGGCGGAGCATAATTATGACATCGGGAACCGGGAGCTTCTTGCCATCAAGCTGGCCTTAGAGGAATGGAGGCATTGGTTGGAGGGAGCCCAACACCCCTTCTCCGTTTTCACCGATCATAAGAACCTACAATATCTCAAGGAGGCAAAGAGATTAAATCCCCGTCAGGCCCGGTGGGCACTTTTCTTCACTCGTTTCCATTTCACCATCTCTTACCGTCCAGGATCGAAGAACATCAAAGCCGACGCACTTTCCCGCCTATACGATGCACCAGATGAATGCTCCGAAGAACCCGAACCCGTAATTCCTGAAAAGATATTCGTCAACCCCATTCAGTGGGACTCCGATCCAGCAACCTCCTCCAATGCCCCAATCGAGACTCCGCCGGGCTGTCCGCCAGGACTACAGTTCATTCCCAGAACTCAACGCACCCAGCTCATCCATTCAGTACACTCATCCCTGGGCACTGGCCACCCTGGGGCCAACACCACCCTCTCGCTGCTACGAGATCGCTACTGGTGGCCCAACATGGCTGAGGATGTTCGGAGGTTCGTTCGAGGTTGTACTGATTGCGCGATGGCCAAGAATCCACGACGGCTCCCTGCTGGCAAATTGCTTCCCCTGCCTGTTCCTAATCGCCCCTGGTCACACCTCGGAGTCGATTTTGTCACGGATCTACCCCCTTCCGAAGGTAACACGTGTATCCTGGTCATCGTGGACAGGTTCTCTAAGGCCTGTCGGCTACTCCCTCTCAAAAATCTTCCCACAGCCATGGAGACAGCAGAACTCATGTTCAACTACGTCTTTCGCTACTTCGGAATTCCCGAAGATATCGTATCGGATCGCGGACCCCAATTTACCTCCCGTGTGTGGAGATCCTTCTTCCGGCTCCTAGGTGTGACCATTAGTCTCTCCTCAGGCTATCACCCCCAAACTAACGGGCAGACGGAACGCAAGATTCAAGAGGTAACCCGTTTCCTCCGAACCTTTTGCCATGGCCACCAGGACTCCTGGAACCAGTTCATTGGCTGGGCTGAGTATGCCCAGAACTCTCTCCGCCAGCCTGCTACCGGTATGACTCCATTCCAATGCATACTCGGTTACCAGCCACCCATGTTCCCTTGGTCAGGGGAACCCTCGGACGTACCCTCTGTGGATTTCGGGTTCCGGGAGAGCGAGAGGGTCTGGGACACAGCTCACCACCACCTACAACGTGCAGTGCGTAGGCGCAAGATGACAGCCGACCTTCGTAGAGCTGAGACTCCCATTTATCAACCTGGTCAGAAGGTCTGGCTGTCAACCAGGGACATCAGGATGCGCCTACCCTGCAAGAAGCTAAGTCCCAGATTTGTTGGCCCCTTCCCCATAGTCAGACAGATAAACCCCGTCACCTACCAGCTCCGATTGCCTCCCCAATACAGAATTCACCCCACCTTTCACGTCTCCCTACTAAAACCCTGTCATCCTTCTGTTTCTCCCCCCGCAGAGCCTGGTCCTGTAGCAGAAACCCCTCTCCCGTTGGTCATCGAGGATGGGACCATCTACCAGGTGAAGGACATATTAGACTCCCGACGCCGAGGCGGTCGTCTTGAATATCTCATTGACTGGGAGGGGTACGGCCCGGAAGAGAGGTCCTGGGTACCTCGGGATGACGTACTTGACCCGATCCTTCTGGAGGAATTCCATTCCAACCATCCACACCGTCCGGCGCCAAGAGGAAGAGGAAGACCGCCACGGCGTCGGGGTCCTCTGCCCTCAGGAGCGGGCCTTGGAGAGGGGGGTAATGTTACAGATCAGCCAGGCTCTGCCGCCTCACAATCACAGCGGTCACTCTCACCTGAGTTCTGATTTCTTTCACCTGTCCCTCATCACGTCACTCATTACCGGTTCCCATAAAAGCACACACTGCCTGACACTCGACGTCCGGTCTCGTTTTAACGAAGGAGGACTACTTCAGCTACTCCAAGCGCTAGTGTGTTTAGCTACCAAGTACTATCCTGCTACTTAACTTGCCTCCACTCTGCACCCTCAGGATCCTGTTCCTTGTCTGTTCCGGAGTTCCCGAGTCCCAGCTCCCAGTCAGCGGTGTGTGTGTTCACTCCTCTCCTCTCCGTGAGTGTGGCAAGAACGCATTACGCCAGTTCATCCCGGTCAAGGATTCCAGCGCTCATCCTCACTCGCTATTTCTGGTCACCAATAAAGATAACGCATACCGTTCCTCTGTCTCAGTCCTCTTCTGTAACAGAAGACCGGACCTTCACCGACGATCACCAACATGAGCAATCCAGACCCGTTTCAAGAACTGGTGGAGATTCTGAAGCACGCGCTGACTGGGTCCCCGTCTACCTCACCCACGGGCGCTTCCGGCAACAATTCTTCTTCGGTGGTATCCAGTCCCATGGCAAGACCAGCGCCCTACTCTGGCTCGGCGGCAGAATGCAACGGCTTTCTCTTACAATGCTCGTTATCCTTTGAGATGCAACCCAATCTGTTCCCCACCGAGAAGTCTAAGATAGCCTACATTATCACGCATCTTCAGGGTAAGGCTTTGCAATGGGCGGAGACCATCTGGGCACAAGGTGGAAGTGTGACCCTCTCTTCTCAGAGTTTCATTCAACATTTCCGAGAAGTGTTTGGGAGGCCTGTATTTGACTCCACCATCAGTGATCAGCTGTATCGGCTGCGGCAGAATTCCCTACCCATTAAGGAATATGCCTTACAGTTTCGTACCCTTGCCGCTGCTAGCGGTTGGAATGAGTGTGCCCTCCTTACCGCCTATCGACAGGGCTTGGAACCTCGCCTCCGATTGCAGCTGGCCGCCTTCGATGATGCGCTAGGTTTGGAAAGTCTAATCCAACATTCCATCCGTTGTGCCACCCGAATGGATTCCTGCCTCTCAGAGATCTCTACCTAGTGCCGCCGAACTCCCCTTCTTACCCGCCAGATGGAGCCACACTACCCCGACCCTGCTCAGGAACCCATGCAGCTCGACAGCCACCGCCTATCTGCGCAGGAGAGAGCCAGACGACTTGGACTCGGATTGTGTCTTTACTGCGGGGAGAAGGGGCATCTCCGAGCAGCCTGCCCTGTACGACCGCCTCGCTTAGTGGTAAGCGCAGTGAAGTCCAATGTGCCCAATGTAAAACCCCTGACCATAGAAGTGCTACTCACCAGCTCCAAATGCTCTCTTCCAGTCACTGCCCTCCTCGACTCCGGGTCTGCAGGGAATTTCATCTCGGGCAGTCTCTGCCGCCAGCTCGGCCTCCCTACAACAGCCACTCCGCGGGAATACAAGATCTACTCCGTGACGGGTACTTCCATCAGCCAAGGGTGCGTAAGTCGCTGGTCGAAACCAGTACATATTCAAATAGGAGTTTTGCATGAGGAAATGATTCAATTTCTTGTTCTTGAGGGTTCCACCGTCGATATCATTTTGGGCAGACCATGGTTCATACAGCATGAACCCACTCTTTCCTGGCGGACTGGTGAGGTGATGAAATGGGGAGAGACCTGTTTTGACCACTGTTTCCCCAGAGCACCCAGACCTTGCTCCCTAGCTAAAGATTCCCTAGCACTGAACACCACTTCCATTGAGAGTCCCCCCGAAAGACAGTCAGTGGCGATACCCACCTGTTATTATGATTTCCAAGACGTTTTCTGCCCCAAGAGGGCTTCCCAGCTACCACCCCATCGACCCTGGGATTGCGCAATCGACCTCCTTCCGGGTGAGTCAGTGCCCCACGGAAGGATCTATCCTCTTTCCATCCCCGAGCAGAAGGCCATGGAGGACTACATTGAGGAGGCCCTTAAGCAAGGATACATTCGTCCATCCACGTCCCCTGCTTCCTCAAGCTTCTTCTTTGTGGCGAAGAAGGATGGCGGGTTACGCCCATGTATAGACTATCGTGCCCTGAATAAGATCACGGTGAAGTTCCGCTATCCACTTCCCCTCGTTCCTACAGCTCTGGAACAGCTCCGTGGTGCCACCGTGTTCACCAAGTTAGACCTCCGCAGCGCCTACAATCTGATCCGAATACGTGAGGGGGACGAATGGAAGACTGCCTTCGTGACCCCTACGGGCCACTATGAATATCTAGTTATGCCCTATGGCGTCGTCAACGCCCCCTCCGTATTTCAAGATTTTATGCATGAGGTACTCCGGGAGTTCCTCCATAAGTTCGTTCTGGTATACATCGATGATATACTGATATACTCCCGGAGTATGGCCGAACATCGTCGCCACGTTGCGGAGGTCCTGCAACGCCTGAGGGAGTATCAACTGTTCCTTAAGGCTGAAAAATGTTCCTTCCATCTTCCCTCAGTGCAGTTCCTTGGATATAACATCAGTAGCGGTGGCATCCAAATGGACGAGGGGAAAGTGAAGGCAGTCCGGGAATGGCCCACTCCTGACTCCATCAAGGGACTCCAACGTTTCCTGGGGTTCGCCAATTTCTATCGCAGATTTATACGGAATTACAGCTCCATAGCCGCCCCTCTCACTAACCTGCTCCGCAACAGACCTAAGACCCTCATCTGGACCCCTGCCGCCACCCAGGCCCTCCAAGCGCTAAGGGATGCTTTCACCAAGGCCCCTGTCCTAGTTCACCCAGACCCCAGGAAACCATTCATTGTGGAAGTTGATGCGTCCACTTCAGGAGTTGGTGCCATTCTCTCACAGGAGCAGGGGACACCAGCCCGACTCCATCCATGTGCCTTCTACTCCCGTAAGCTCAGCCCGGCGGAGCATAATTATGACATCGGGAACCGGGAGCTTCTTGCCATCAAGCTGGCCTTAGAGGAATGGAGGCATTGGTTGGAGGGAGCCCAACACCCCTTCTCCGTTTTCACCGATCATAAGAACCTACAATATCTCAAGGAGGCAAAGAGATTAAATCCCCGTCAGGCCCGGTGGGCACTTTTCTTCACTCGTTTCCATTTCACCATCTCTTACCGTCCAGGATCGAAGAACATCAAAGCCGACGCACTTTCCCGCCTATACGATGCACCAGATGAATGCTCCGAAGAACCCGAACCCGTAATTCCTGAAAAGATATTCGTCAACCCCATTCAGTGGGACTCCGATCCAGCAACCTCCTCCAATGCCCCAATCGAGACTCCGCCGGGCTGTCCGCCAGGACTACAGTTCATTCCCAGAACTCAACGCACCCAGCTCATCCATTCAGTACACTCATCCCTGGGCACTGGCCACCCTGGGGCCAACACCACCCTCTCGCTGCTACGAGATCGCTACTGGTGGCCCAACATGGCTGAGGATGTTCGGAGGTTCGTTCGAGGTTGTACTGATTGCGCGATGGCCAAGAATCCACGACGGCTCCCTGCTGGCAAATTGCTTCCCCTGCCTGTTCCTAATCGCCCCTGGTCACACCTCGGAGTCGATTTTGTCACGGATCTACCCCCTTCCGAAGGTAACACGTGTATCCTGGTCATCGTGGACAGGTTCTCTAAGGCCTGTCGGCTACTCCCTCTCAAAAATCTTCCCACAGCCATGGAGACAGCAGAACTCATGTTCAACTACGTCTTTCGCTACTTCGGAATTCCCGAAGATATCGTATCGGATCGCGGACCCCAATTTACCTCCCGTGTGTGGAGATCCTTCTTCCGGCTCCTAGGTGTGACCATTAGTCTCTCCTCAGGCTATCACCCCCAAACTAACGGGCAGACGGAACGCAAGATTCAAGAGGTAACCCGTTTCCTCCGAACCTTTTGCCATGGCCACCAGGACTCCTGGAACCAGTTCATTGGCTGGGCTGAGTATGCCCAGAACTCTCTCCGCCAGCCTGCTACCGGTATGACTCCATTCCAATGCATACTCGGTTACCAGCCACCCATGTTCCCTTGGTCAGGGGAACCCTCGGACGTACCCTCTGTGGATTTCGGGTTCCGGGAGAGCGAGAGGGTCTGGGACACAGCTCACCACCACCTACAACGTGCAGTGCGTAGGCGCAAGATGACAGCCGACCTTCGTAGAGCTGAGACTCCCATTTATCAACCTGGTCAGAAGGTCTGGCTGTCAACCAGGGACATCAGGATGCGCCTACCCTGCAAGAAGCTAAGTCCCAGATTTGTTGGCCCCTTCCCCATAGTCAGACAGATAAACCCCGTCACCTACCAGCTCCGATTGCCTCCCCAATACAGAATTCACCCCACCTTTCACGTCTCCCTACTAAAACCCTGTCATCCTTCTGTTTCTCCCCCCGCAGAGCCTGGTCCTGTAGCAGAAACCCCTCTCCCGTTGGTCATCGAGGATGGGACCATCTACCAGGTGAAGGACATATTAGACTCCCGACGCCGAGGCGGTCGTCTTGAATATCTCATTGACTGGGAGGGGTACGGCCCGGAAGAGAGGTCCTGGGTACCTCGGGATGACGTACTTGACCCGATCCTTCTGGAGGAATTCCATTCCAACCATCCACACCGTCCGGCGCCAAGAGGAAGAGGAAGACCGCCACGGCGTCGGGGTCCTCTGCCCTCAGGAGCGGGCCTTGGAGAGGGGGGTAATGTTACAGATCAGCCAGGCTCTGCCGCCTCACAATCACAGCGGTCACTCTCACCTGAGTTCTGATTTCTTTCACCTGTCCCTCATCACGTCACTCATTACCGGTTCCCATAAAAGCACACACTGCCTGACACTCGACGTCCGGTCTCGTTTTAACGAAGGAGGACTACTTCAGCTACTCCAAGCGCTAGTGTGTTTAGCTACCAAGTACTATCCTGCTACTTAACTTGCCTCCACTCTGCACCCTCAGGATCCTGTTCCTTGTCTGTTCCGGAGTTCCCGAGTCCCAGCTCCCAGTCAGCGGTGTGTGTGTTCACTCCTCTCCTCTCCGTGAGTGTGGCAAGAACGCATTACGCCAGTTCATCCCGGTCAAGGATTCCAGCGCTCATCCTCACTCGCTATTTCTGGTCACCAATAAAGATAACGCATACCGTTCCTCTGTCTCAGTCCTCTTCTGTAACAGCAGGCAAGCCAATAAACTGTAACCAGCACTTCAATTTCATGGCTCATCCATGAGTTTTTTTGACAGGGCAGCATCTGCACCAGCATATTGATGCTGTTCCTGGAGAGCCTGAAGGATGTTCTTAAATCATCTCCAGAAAAAAACTTGACCAGGATAGGTACCTGGTCATTGATCTGGGAATATCTTTGAGTGGGACTTTGCTCCTGTTTACATATATAGATAATATATACATTTAGACTGTTTTAACTGTTGTCGTTTTATGTATTTATTATATTTATTGCTTTTTAAAATGGTTTTTATTCTATTTAATGTATTTATTTCTATATTTATTCAGTCTTTAATTGTATTTTAAGCATTGTCTGAAATTAATTGTTGAAGTCTGACAGAATAAAATTTTCCTCTAATATTTGATCGGTTTGGTGAGGTATTTGCTTGTACTTGATTTCAGTTTCATTCATTTATTGATAAGCGTTAGCACAATGGTCTTCACAAAGTCCAAAAGTTGTAGCCTATGTTATTATTGTACAGAAAACATGTTCTGTTTGTGTTAACGCAGTAATATGATGCGCACAAATAACAAAAGAAAGGTGTATGGAATGTAGGCAGATTCATTAATTTAAGTGTTATTAACTGTCAGACCCCTATTATACTTGAGTTTATTTGGTACACCTTGAAAAATCTAATGTAGTCTCATTTTGTAAGTTAGTACTTTATGCAGTCTTTTCATAAGGTGCTTATGAGGTAAGAGATTTATATATTGTGGCGGGAGGAGCAAACGACAGACACAGTGGGTGTGGCGTCAAGCCTCGGAGAGGTTTTTATTAAACAATAAAAAGGTAAAATAAAGTGTCCAAAGGAATGGGGAACCTGGTGTCCTCGCTGTGCCACGGGGCTAGTGAAGGAGGGTAGTGTTCGTCAGGGAAGGGTCCAGGGAAGGGGCGGAGTCCGGTGGCCGCACGTGCTCCCCTCTCGGGGCCGGGAGCGAGTGGCGGCGGCGTCTCTTGCGCGGCTTCGTCCATCTCCTAGGTTCCCGGCGCTTCTGGGGGATTCGATGGCCCGGCATCCTGGCCCGTCAGCCGTCTCACGGGTGCGGCAGTCCTCCTCGACGCTCCCTTCCTGGTCCCACGAGGACACCAGCGTGCATGCACGGGGAAGAGACTGGTCTCCCGAGGAGAGGCGTGCTCGGCGTTTAAACAGCGGCGGTGATGAGGCTCTATTCACATCAGGTGCGCCTCATCACACGCTGCCAGCCCTAGGTGTTCAGCGCCCCTCCTCTCTCACACACCCACTCCCGTCGGGAGCCTGGTGAAGGGCGGCGAATACGGGACGGGGTGGTGAAGATGGACAGGGGGGAGGCAGCCGACTCGTCACAATATATATATATATATATATGGTAATACTTTACTTGAAGGGGTGTGCACAGGCTGACATGACACCTTATGAATACCTCATGAATATGAAGGAGGTTCAATGTATGTTTATGACAACTGTCATTAAGTGTCATTCACTGTTGTTATTTTTAATGCAAAGATGAAAAAAGTCAGTCTTATGCACACCCCTTAAAGTGTTACCATATATATATATATATATACAGTTTATGAAGAAAGAATAATACAACGTACAAAGCTAGAGAGACATGCTAATAAGGCACCTCTCTTCTCCATCCTCCGCTGCATCCTGGCTCTTCTTTGAAGGATTCGTGTCCTTAGTGCGGCAGCCTCCTCTTCAGCATCTTGATACAGAATACCAACTGCAATAGCAATCGCAAGCTGTTCCATTTTGATGGATTAATTAATTTTTTATTTTCTTTTGTCTGGTGTCTATTTTTTCCTCACAACGACGGTTACAATTTCCCAAAGTTTTTTCCCCGCTTGTTTTTATTTAAAATAAAAAACGAAAAGAGTTGTTTCACATGTAATTTTATTTTAAACAAAGTAAATAACCATAAAAGATGCACAAAAGATGCAGTTGTTTAAGATCATATTAGGTACAAGTTAATATGTTAATTAATGTTCATAATAACATATTTAATACATTAAAAATAAAGAAATGAAAAGACATTCAATGAAGCATGACGTGCTGAGCGATGCCATCAAGTACGCTGCTGTTCCAATTGAAGGATTACCGGACTTGTGTCCTCTCGTCCTCGGAAGTTCACACTCCTGAGTCAAACTTGCGAAGTCCGAACTTCCGAGGACGCAAGTTCGAACTTTGCGTACTTGGTATTGAGAAACGGCATGTGTGTGATTGGGTGATAGTTCACAGCTGTGAGTGATTAGTGAGTGCAATGGATGGTGGGAAATGGAGTCCAATGTGCTGTGTAGTGTGAAAGTCCATGTGGTGAGCGGGTGACCTCTGGTGGTAAATGAATGGAATTGCACGGACCAGATTCGTGACATAGCCCCCCCCCCCCCCAAGGAGTGGCTTCCAGACACTCCAATACAATCCAGGAGGGCGGTGGAGCAGAGGCGGAACAGGGGGAGGGACGTAGGGCCAGGTTCATGTGCAAATGGAGGGACTGGGAACTGAGGCAGAGCGGGAAGCCAGGGCAGAGGCGGTGGGACTGGAGCCCACCAGGGCGGAGCAGACGGGACCGGAGCCCACCAGGGCGGAGCAGACAGGACCGGAGCCCCCCAGGGCTGAGCAGGCGAGTTCGGAGCCCAAGGCCACCACGGCGGAGCAGACGGGACTGGAAACCATGGCAGAGTCTGAAATCTGAGAGAAACAGAGACAGACAACACATGAAGAACAGAGACAGACAGAGCCCCCCTGGGCGGAGCAGGAGACCCCCAGAGCCAGACAGCTGACCACCACGACGGAGCAGACAGAGCCGGAACCCACCAGTGTGGAGTAGACAGGGCAGAGGATCTCCACAGTAGAGCAGACTGGTCAGGGAACCATGGCAGGATCAGGGATATGGGGAGAACAGAAACAGACACCACAGGGAGAGCAGAGACAGACTGAGCCCCCCTGGGCGGAGCAGGAGACACCCAGAGTCAGACAGCTGACCACCATGGCGGAGCAGACAGAGCCGGAGCCCACCAGTGTGGAGTAGACAGGGCAGAGGATCTCCACAGTAGAGCAGACTGATCAGGAAACCATGGCAGGATCAGAGATCTGGGGAGAACAGAGACAGACACCACAGGGAGAGCAGAGACAGACAGCACAGGGAGAGCATCCATGGTCTCAAGAGCCGTGGCAGGGCAGGACGGGGATTCATAAGCGGCCTCCGTAACTGTGGCAGGGCAGGACAAGGATTCACAGACGGCCTCCATAGCCGTGACTGGGAAGGACGTGGATTCACAGACGGCCTCCATAGCCGTGACTGGGCAGGACGTGGATTCACAGACGGCCTCCATAGCCGTGACTGGGCAGGACAAGGATTCATAGACGGCCTCCATAGCTGTGACTGGGCAGGACAGGGATTCGCAGACGGCCTCCATAGCCGTGACTGGGCAGGACAAGGATTCGCAGATGGCCTCCATAGGCGTGACTGGGCAGGACAGGGATTCACAGACGGCCTCCATAGGCGTGACTGGGCAGGACAAGGATTGACGGGAGGATACCACCGACACCTCTGAAGGTTCTGCAGCAAACGCCGCCACCTCTGGAGGTTCTACAGTGGTAACATCAGGTGGTAGGTGGAGTTCAGTGACGGTCTCTTTGACCACAACATGACAGACTGAGAGTACATTGCTGGGCGCCACCACCTTACAAGGGGCTGAAGCGAGCACCACCGCTTGAGGAGGTTCTGCAGCATGTGCCTCCTCCTCTGGAGGAGCTGCAGCGGGTGCCATCGCCTGGGACAGTTCAGAGGTGGTGTATGCGGCCCAAAAGCAACACAAAGCGATCCCTAACATGGGAAGTGCTTCAGACAGGGGAGTAAGTTCAGGGACAGGAGGGTTAACATGGGTGGATTTGGGAACACCAGCTGAGCATGCAGACACCAGCAGTGCATCCCTCACGCTGGACACAATGTCTTTAACAATGGCTGTGACCTGACTTGGCTCTTTAACAATGGTTGTGACTTGACTTGGCTCCTGACTGGCAGCAATGGCGCTGCGGGGTGTAGTTGTGGCCGCCATTTTGTGAGCGTGCTCTAGCGCGGCTGTGAACACACAATTGGGTGCGGGGTCTCGTTCCTCCGCAACCCCCACAGTGAGCGTTGAACCAACAGTCAATAAAGCATAGTCCAGAAATTTTATGAAAGAAGAACGGGGACCCTCACGGATTAGCTGCGATTTCAGCGGCTGATTAACGCCCTCACAAAAGAAGTCTATGAGTACACAGTCTGACAGATCAGAAAAATGGGCGAGGTCTAAAAACTATTCTATATAACCCTCGAGCGATCGCGAACCCTGCTTGAGGGTTAGTAACATACCTGCCATGTCCATACTTGGCCAATATCTACTGGAAAAGCTGCTGGATCCTTTTGTGGCCGAGTATTCTGTTACGGGGTTGACGAGACGTGAGAAGTGCGGATCTATTTGCAAAGCTTTATTATAAAACATGGTAAAGACAGGCAGGGTCAATAAACAGCAGACAGGTATGGCAGAGGCAAGACACAGAGCAATCCGAAGGGCAGCGTGGGTCGACGATCAGCATTCAGTATCCAGAGGGTTAGGCAGAGAGAATAATCCAGGAGAGTGAGCAATAATCCGAACGAGCAGCAAACAGAGTCCAAACAGGGCAAGACAGAGAGAATAAACCAGGAGACCGGGCAGGAATCAGAACACGGGAAATCTAACCAGGAAAACTATGAACAGAGAACGCTTCGTAGAGTAGCAGGGCTAAACAATACTCGGCAGTGAACAAGAGAATGTCCCAGACTTATAAAGTGTGTGTGTGATTGGGTGATAGTTCACAGCTGTGAGTGATTAGTGAGTGCAATGGATGGTGGGAAATGGAGTCCAATGTGCTGTGTAGTGTGAAAGTCCATGTGGTGAGCGGGTGACCTCTGGTGATGAATGAATGGAATTGCACGGACCTGGACAGTCAAAACACACATGTGAGAATGCTGTTCATAGATTTCAGTTCTGCATTTAATACTGTAATCCCCTCCAAGCTGATCTCCAAGCTCAGCCAGCTTGGAATCAGCACACCCATCTGCAATTGGATTCTAGATTTTCTGACTAACAGACCTCAGTCCGTTAAGTTAGATAACCTCTCCTCCTCCATCATCACCCTGAACACCGGCGTGCCACAGGGCTGCGTACTGAGCCCTCTCCTGTACTCCCTCTTCACCCATGACTGTGTTCCTGTTTATGGCTCCAACACCATAATCAAATTTGCAGATGACACCACGGTGGTAGGTCTGATCAAGGATGACGATGAATCAGCCTACAGGGATGAGGTACAGCACCTGGCTGTGTGGTGTGCCACCAATAATCTAGAACTAAACACCCAGAAGACAAAGGAGATCATTGTGGACTTCAGGCGGACTAGGAGTCATGCACACACACCCATCTACATCAACGGAGCTGTAGTGGAGCGTGTGTCGAGTTTCAAGTTCCTTGGCATCCACATCTCTGATGACCTCACCTGGTCCCATAACACCTCCACTCTGGTCAAAAAGGCACAGCAGCGCCTTTACTTCTTAAGGAGCCTTAAGAAAGTTCACCTGAATCCCAGGATCCTTGTGGAATTCTACCGCCGTACCATTGAGAGCATACTCACAAACTGCATCTCAGTATGGTAAAGCAATTGCTCCGCATCTGACCGCAAAGCACTCCAGCGGGTGGTGAAAACTGCTCAACGGATCACCGGCACCCAGTTAACTTCCATTGAGAACATTTATCATAAGCGCTGTCTGGGCAGGGCAAGAAACATCATCAAAGATGCCTCTCACCCTAACCATGGACTTTTCACCCTCCTTCCATCCGGCAGGCGTTACAGGTGCCTACGCTCTCGCACTAGTAGGCTCAGGAAGAGCTTCTTCCCCGAAGCTGTGACACTTCTGAACGCCACACCACCAATCTAACCTGCACCTGCTTATTACTGCACTGGTCACAGTACTTTACACACATGCATTTGCACTACTCATATTTTGCACAGACCGCACATTGTTAAAGTTATTACAATATAAACTGTCTAAAGTTGTTACTGTACAAAGCACAGTAAACTATTTCTATAAAATATTGCACTACTGTTATTTTGCATAGAATACATTGTTCTATCAATACTTGCACACACTCATCCAGCTGTATTTATTTATTTATTTATTACCACTGTTCTCACGTCTCTGCTGTTCATAATGTGTATATATAATCCCACATTGCTCTGTTCATAATGTACATACAATCCCTACATTGCATTCCTATTTATATTCTGTATATACTCTGCTCAATACTGTATATAGCAATTCCACTGTACATTCTGTAAATCATATCTTCATTTACTCTGCACTTATATGTATATAAAACACTATATTCTTGCACTTCTGGTTAGATGCTAACTGCATTTCATTAGCTCTGTACTTGTACTCTGCAAAATGACAATAAAGTTTAATCTAATCTAATCTAACCAGATTCGTGACAATCACCACCAAGGAAGATGAACGAAAACCGTGCCAGAGGAATTGTGCCTTTGTTCCTGTACCTTCTTCAAAAATGGCTACGTAAGTATCACACTGTTTTTGTTTTAGTTTTAATGCATTGTTGACAACTTTTAAATGTTTTGATCACATGTCATGTACTGTGGCTGCCGTCGCATCATCCAGGTGGATGCTGCACATTGGTGGTGGTTGAGGAGAGACCCCCCCCACATGATTGTAAAGCGCTTTGGGTGTACAGCAATACACAATAAAAAGCGCTATATAAATGCATCATTCATTCATTCATTCATGTCCATAATACAGGTGGTGTATTTTTCTCTTGGATTTTAAAACACTTTCTCCTCCTTTTTCTGTATTTTTGTCTTTCTAAGAAGCACCGGAATCATAACTATACAGAGAGGCATTTCTAAAGAACGAGGAATATAATTTGAAGGTACAAAATGAAAAGAGAAATCTCATTGTGCAACTTTTCACAGCAGTTTTTAACTGTGACTAAGGATTAACTTCATATAGCATTGTTGATGATCTTAAAATGCTTTGTTGTTTGTGTCTTGTCAAGGTCAGAAGAGACAAGGAAAGGTGTCTACATCTCAAGTAGGGATATCTTCTAGAAGGTTTGTTTTTAATTATTACTATTTTTTATAGTTTTTTAATTTAACATATCAGTGATAGTCCTCTGCAATTTGCTTGTTTTTTTCAGAGTGGAACAAGCATTGAGGAGCATATTCAAGACATTGCTGGAAGTGCTCAGCCCTGTCTCCTGGCTCAGGGAAGAATTATTCAGTTCACCAGTACTTCAGTTTTGATCAGCATGCCATTCCATGCAAGTCAATCTCTTCTCTTGATGCCTTTGCCAAACTGTTTAATTTACCCAGAAATGAAAACTGTCATCATTTACTCACTCTCATGTCGTTCCAAACCTGTAAGACTTTCGTTCATCTTCAAAACACCAATGAAGATATTTTAATGAAATCTGAGAGATTTCTGTCCTTAAATTGAGAGTCCACGCAACTAGCACATTCAAGGCCCAGAAAGGTAGTAATGACATCATTAAAGTAATCCATGTGACTCCACTGGTTTAACCTTAATTTTAAGCATGCATTCACAAAATGTCAGCTTTAATTTCAAACAAAACACTGATCTGTCATCGTGCTCTTGTGTATGCTTGTCAGGGATTAATATTTTCATAAAGTGGTTAAAAAAAAATTTTCCTTTGCGCAAACAAAGCACTCGTGTTGCTTAATAAAACTGAAGTTAAATCACCAGAGTCTCACAGGTTAATTTAATGATGTCTTTAACACCTTTCTGGGCCTTGAAAGATGTAGTTATAGGCTGTCGATGAAAGGATAGAAGTCTGCCAGATTTCATTACAAATATCTTCATTTGTGTTGGGAATATGAACTAACGTCTTATAGCTTTGGTGTGACATGAGGGTGAGTAATTAATGAGAATTCAAATTTTTGGTGAACAAACTTCTTAAGGCACACTTTGTTTTTGTCACCACTTATAATACTATTCTACACAAGATGTACACTTTCATTCAGACCACTGTGTTCAACAAAGATGTTGGCAAAGTGAAGGTCCTTGTATTGCTGAGGTTAGAGCAAGGCTGCTTAGCTAGGTGGTTCAACAGCTTCTGTACTGAATATAGTGATGTATTGTCATTTCATGCAGACACAATGTATTTTTGTGCATGTAATTGTGTATGTTTCTTGAGCATGACAGCATTGTAATAAATGTTTAAATATAACGTCGTTGATCTTGTTTTATGTTCTGTTTTTAAAACACCAAATGGGATTTAAAATTAGAGAATTTTTCCCTATTATAAATGTAAATGAACTCTACATAAGTGAAATATTAACATTAATTAGAGTAAATTTTCCTGCAGAGTTAAATTGTGGTAACACAGAACAGAGTTAATTTCCCCTTGTGTTAAACTCTGGTAACACTATTCAGTGTTGAGCAGTGTTAATTTTTTACTCAAAATAGAGTTAATTTAACTCTGAAAATTTAACACTATGACGAGAGTCAATTTATCACCAATTCTGAGTGGGACCAAATACACTCGGGCCCAGTGTTAAATTTAACTCTAATAGAGTTCATTTAACACTGCAAAATTTACTGTGTAGCAGAACATTTACTGTCCACAAACACAGTGAGAGGATCATGGTTACACGGCATGAACAGCATTCATGTGCTTGTCATGCTGAATAAAGGTTAACATGTGGCCTCGGAAAGCACTGCATCTGTGACAGAGAGGAGGAGAGCAGGCGGAGATGTGGACTCACCTGATGTGAAGTGTCACCTCTTCTGCCCTGCTGATCGCAAATAAAAATCTGTATAGTGCTTGTTATAGATAGTATGGAGCTCCCAATGCATTACATATATAAAAAAAACATTAAGAAAGCATATGTAACCGGAGCAAGATTCACCTTATACTTGGTTAAGTTCCCCAGTAATTCCCCTTTGTTGCTTTAACTAAGTTATGTGCGCTGTCCCCTTTAAGAGTTTGTGCATGCGCTAGAGGGAAGAGCTCGTCAAACTGGAAGAGAGCAAAGTTAGAAACGGGAGTTACACCGAGGAAGAAATAGTTGATAAAACTGTTAAAGAGAGGAAATTTCCAGCTTTATATTAACTTGTGAGTGTGTGGTGACTAGTTGTGTGATTTTATTGAGTGGATGGTTCAATTTGCCGGTCATACAAGCATTGTGTTCCTACAAGTGAGAGATCGCCCGTGGGGGAGGGGAATTCAGATCACGTTGACGGATATTGAGCGCGAGTTATCCTAAAATATGTTGTAAGAGTTATTAAAATCTTAAATAACTCTGTTTATTTCATATATTAACTGAACATGCAGTAACTCTTGTCCTTTATACTGTGTTAGAGGGGAGAGAAACGATACGTGAGATCACACAAGTGCTGTGTGCTTCAGAGAGTGAGTTTTGTTCATTTCATTCTCCCAAAGTGTTTCCGTATATTGCATGAAAAGGAGTGTACCCTGTGTAAAAGTGTGTACTGTTATATTTAGTCTATTTACCAATTAATATGCTCAAAAGAAGATAAACGTGAACTATGTATAAAGTGGGTGATGCATTCATGTGGTGAAATGTGCTGAGTGCTCATATTCTGTGTTCTATTTGTTTTATTAGGCACAAACAGGCCACTGCCGTTGTTTTGTACACCCTTTATAAGTTTTGTAACCTGGTTTGCATTGGTTTAAGTTTAATGGGGTTTGTGATTTGGAGTTTTTTAATTGAGATTGTGTGAAGAACCCTTTTTCATATTATTGCTTACTATTTTACTTCCTGTACCCATTGAAGAAAAGTGGGTGTTTGTCTTTGTTTTCGTTACTCTGTTTTGTACAATTTTTCTCATCTAATTGGATTAGAATCCCAAATCTTTTCCCCCAACAAAACCTTAATGCTGAGTCCCTTTTTTAGGCTCAGTCAGGAATAAAAAAATCCTTTTGCTAGATGTTTTGGCTTTGTCTTTTCCCTTAACACATAATAAGGACGTCAAGCCGGCCACATCTAATTTTGGTTTCAGAAGTGGGATTCTGTTTTGTTTGGGGCTGATTCCTTTTTGTTACAATAGTGCAAAAGTAGAAGGGTGCAAACAAAGATAGTGGCAAAAGGCGACTGAGTGCTGGAAGGACCTGCAGTGCCATCCCGACAGAAGCGGCGGCAGGACAAAGGGTCAGCGCATTAGGACTGCAGTTTGTGAGGACTTTGAGGAGGACAGTGCTTGTTAAACTGACTGATTGAAAACTGAGACCTTTGGTGCTTGCAGCTCAAAGTCATGGATGCTCAGGACATGGACAGTGCAGCCGCAGGGGAGGAGGACATTCAAGGTGCAGGTGCTGCAGCTCCGGAAATAGACATTGAGGGAGGTAACCCCGTCTCACAGCTCCAGCCCCAGATCTTGGAGTTGGGACGTAGACATGATCGAAGGCGGTCGGCTCTGTTCGAAGGCGGTCGCATTTTTCTTCCCTCCCTCCCTCCTGAACTTCCCTGCTTGCTCTCTTGTATTGTCCTGTCCTTCTTAAGAGACTCTCGCTGCACTATTTACAAAACCGAAATTATGGATCTGATCAACTGGTCTCTTAACGCAATTGACACCATCTTCTCGACTAGGAAAGCGGGATCTGGAGAACCGGAATGTCCCATTGGGACGTTTGCTGCTGGCTACACGATGGACGCATGGGAGAGATGGCGGGTCGTGTGTCTGGCGGCTCTCTCCGTGGAGGACATTGAAGACATCTTCTTATTCGGAACAATGATAACTGGGTTTCTGCTATTTGAATTAGGCGTTGCCCTAAATTATCAGAAAATTAAGGAGACAGGACTGGCTATCCAAAACCTCTCACGGCTGCCCGTCATGATGGAGGCTGTAGGCAGAGCGGTCGCCTCGGAGACAGAGGCGATTAACCGCAATATGGATTCGATCACGGCTAAGCTCTCAGCTTTGGAAAGGAAAATTGATGGACAAGCAGATCAGAATGGACAATGAGAATAGCTGTGAAACTGGAAGACAGCTGTTCGCCCTAAGACAAAACAATCTTATCTCTTTCCGGCTTCCCACAACAGAACGGCTTGGCAAGGCCGCTCTGGTATCAACTCTCCGGTGAATACTGCAGGGAGACGCTCTTTCTTCCATTCCCTCCCCCCATCAAACACCTTGTTATTGTCGGGCGCTTGTGCTCTGTCCAAGGTCGTTTCCATGGCAATTGCTATGTCGCATCACAACCTGCGAACTGAGTCGACTGGTTTGGAGTGCTGGCGAAACGGATTTCAAGGCATACGAACTCACACGAACTTACACATACACACACTCATACACCTCCCTACCCCCATCCCACGCCTTCGTCGCTTCATCCTGTCAGTGATAACGGGTCCGTGTGTTTGCGCTGTAATGGCTGCTGGCCGGATGGCTGTTTCGTCTGAACTAGGATTACTATGCAAGTTATGTTCCTGTTTTGACTGTGCTTTATGCTGAGGTTTTTGTCTGTTCTCACACTGCACTCTCGTCCAGGAGCGTAGTGTGAGGACAATTTTTTTCTCCTCTCTTTCCTCATGTTATGCTGTATTTCTTCTTCTTTATTGCATTTCGTTGCCTTGTACCTACATGTGCAATGACAATAAATTGAATCCAATCCAATCCAATCCAATGATGAAGTAATGTCAGCTCTGGCTAACATAACTAGTGCCCATACTAGATCCTATGTGTATATCCCCAGAGAGAGACAAATTGTACCTTTTAGTGGGGACCCAGGTAAAGACTGCTAAAATGTTGATGAGTTCATTGAGGAACTTGGCAGGGTTATAAGAGTGAGGAGGTTGAATGCTGAAGATCAGGTAGATTTTATTCTCTCCCACTTAAAGGGTTCAGCACTAGATGAAGTCAGGCTGTGTATGGGGAGGGAGGATAAGTCGGCTGAAGATCTGTTCTCATATTTGAGGGCAGCTTTCAGGGAAAAGCGTAGCACCTCCCAGATGTTGCGCACATTTTATGCACGAAAACAATTGGACGGTGAGGACTTTCATGATTTTTCACATGCATTGTCATTGATGTTAAATGCTACACTGCAACAAGCACCACATTGTGTTCCAGATGTGCAGTTGGCATTGAGAGACCAGCTTATAGAAGGGGTGAGGGATTCAGCCCTCCGAAGGGAACTGTGCAAGGTGGTTAGAGAGCGACCTCATGCTACATTATTTGAAGTTCGGGAGGAGGCCCTGTTGTGGTGTTCAGAAGAAAGACCTTGTCCAACTAACGTGGGCCAAAACCGAAACCTAGTGAGTGAGGAGGAAAGTGTAGTGCACGCAAGGATGACCGCCACCGTACCAAACGACTTGACTGTAGCCCTACAAGAGGTAATTAACCCTCTGGGGTCTGAGGTGATTTTGGGGCCCTTGAGATTTTTGACATGCCCTGATATTTGTGCTTATTTCAGCTACTTATAACATGATAATGACCAACATGTATTTTTTTTGTATTCAGCACAAACTGTGCTACAATAATATGTGACCAAGATGGATGTAAATGTTTGTATTTTTTAGAAAAAAAATATTATGCGTGGTTAGTAAGTTTTGGGAAAAAAAATGTAGCTGAAATAAGGCCATAAAACCCACACTAAATAGTCCTGAATAAGACTTTTGAGTAATCAGTCTTGTAGGCTAGAATATTTACTTCACAATTATGTGAAAATCATTCTGCTTACTCATTCACAGAAAACAATATATTGATTTAAATTTTTAAAGACATGTTTTGTGATCGAAAGCCAATATGCGAGGGAGTGGTAATGGCCTTGAATATTAAACCTCTGGGGCCCGCTGTATCGCCGGCGATACCAGCTCGGTTTTTTTAACATCAGTGCAAAAGACACTAAAAATAGTCTGTTGATTTTGGTCACACAAATAAGTGTTATACATCAATCGAAACTGTGAAGTGTCTATTTTTTTGTGTACACTCACGATTACAACAACTTTGTGGTTTTTGGGAAAAAAGAAAACAAACAGGGTGCGCTCTCTGTCTTCATCTCCGCGATCTGTTTATAGAAACGCGTCACTAAAATGAAGTGTAACTCAGCAAATACTCAACACAGAAACATGAGAGTTATCTGTATAGAAAGCCTGAAGTGTCTTCTTTCAAATGAAATATCTCGAAAACAAACGTTCTGTGATAAAGTAATCCGTATGAAACCGACACGATGTTCAGTCTGTCCAGTCTAACTCATTATTTTTAATATGATCCCGCCCCCTCGTGTTCACATGTAAATCACCACGTGATCCGTGCGCGCATGGAGACGCCCAACATAAACAAAGTGTCACGAGACTGTTCATCGCAGCTACTGTTCGTTTCTGGAAGAAGACCCCCTGAGTAAAGGCTGGAATTCCCTCAAAATAAGAACAAGATTTCATCCAGAAGATAAGATCAATCTGATGAGTAAGTAATGCTTCTTTTTTGCATTAGTTAGTGTGTTATTGTGACAAACTTGAACGCGTTTAGTTGGGTTTTTCCCAAACGACAACATGATGAATGCTAGCAGGATGAATGAAGAATGTTTAATGTTCAAAAATAGATTTAATAGCGTGCTAAACAATAACAATTAGTTTCTCAGATATATCCTTTTTTATGGTACAAAGTACATCCTTTTGTAGTTCACAGCATGCGTGAGTCTATGGCTGCAGAATCATAACAGCTACTATAAAATCAAACATACTAGGCTATATGACTACAAAATCATAGTTGTTTTTTCCCAAACTGTAATTCCAGACTACAATGTTTGAATATGATGGGCAATTCATTTTATTTAAATTTCTTATGGCACGATGATGTTTTCATGCACTATATAAAACAATAAAAGTAATATGAGAGTACATTGTAACATGATGAATGCTACGAGTCTAAGTATGTTTAGAACATGTTTATTATTAATAGCCTACTATGTTCAAAAATAGATTTTAATAACGTACTAAACAATAATTAGTTTCTCAGATATAAAAGGTCTATAAAACCTATATATATTGTGACGAGCGTCCCGATCTGTCATCAGCGTTGCCCTGGAAACGCACCAGGAACACCTGTCACCGCTCATCAAGGCTAAAGCGGACACACCTGATCCCCATCAGCCCGCGGCTAGATAAGCCGCGTGAGGCCTGGAGACAGGGAGAGACCTCTCCACTGCAACAGAGATCTAATGGGCATTCTCTTCACTCTCTTTTGCAGAAACGAGCGCCTAAGCGACCCAGCCTGCATCCTGCACTGCACCGGTCCACTGCGCCAAGGAAGAGCACGGAGAGCACCCCGAGCACCTCAGCACGCACCTTCACCGATCACCGCCTGTTTTCTTAATAAATCCACCCTCCGGGGTATTTACCTGAGCTCTCCTTGTCGCGTGATTCTTCCACCCTGCCACAATATATATATATAGATGCTCCTGATGTTAACATGCTCACAAATGTTTTTGGTTGTTTGTATTTTATTGAATCAGGTACCTGAACCACAGATGAATCCTGATGACTTTCTTCTGATGTTGGTACAGTGCTCTCAGAGGACCACAGTTTGATGTTCAGCTACACTGATATTCTATGGTAAAACAAGATCCTTGACTACTGATTGTTTTTTTCTTTTTTTTCTTCAGGGTCATAATGCTGAGAGTAGCTCCTGCGAAGTTAGATTTCATCAAATCTCTGCAGATTATGAAGAGGTTAGGGTTAACCAGAGGTCAATGACAGGGGTTAGCGGTGACCTGCCGTGTCCCTTGGAGAAAGTACAGATCGGCGGTACCCCTGCACAACAGGCAGAGCTGAAGGTGCTTCTGAGGGGATACCTGGATGTTTGCTATCACTGATGAAGACCTTGGTTATACCGAACTTGTAAAGCACAAGATTCCCCTGAACGATGACCTTCCTGTGTCACAGTCTTACCGACGTATACCCCCAATCCAATTCCAGGAAGTGAAGGACCATATCTCTGGACTGCTCAAAAAGTGTGTCATCCAAGAAAGCTCCAGTTCGTATGCATCTCCAGTGGTGTTAGTCCGGAAGAATGATGGGAGTCTTCGGCTATGCGTGGACTACAGGAAGCTGAACTGTAAAACTAGGCGTGATGCATTCCCATTGCCACGAATAGATGAGAGTCTGGATGCTTTGAGTAAGGCCAATATGTTTTCGTCTATTGACCTCGCGAGTGGCTATCACCAGGTAGCAGTTCACGAGAAGGACCGGCACAAAACAGCTTT
The DNA here is from genome assembly GCF_936440315.1 of Barbus barbus. Classification (NCBI taxonomy): domain Eukaryota; kingdom Metazoa; phylum Chordata; class Actinopteri; order Cypriniformes; family Cyprinidae; genus Barbus; species Barbus barbus. The sequence goes on from NC_136750.1 coordinate 31,427,159, forward strand.
CATTACACCATTTGGCCTGTATGAGAAGCAGCGGATAAAATGCCACAGCCCAAGATTCAGGCACCACTGGAGCCAGCGTCGGATGGGCAGGAGAATGTCCTGGTTGTGACCGATGTATTCACTAAGTTCAGCCAGGCGTTTCTGACTCGCAATCAGAAGGCAGACACTACTGCTAAGATCCTTCTGAAGGAATGGTTCCTCAAGTACGGTGTGCCTCAGCGTCTTCATTCAGACCAGGGGAGGAACTTTGAGAGTACCGTTATTGCAGAGCTCTGTAAACTGTATGGGGTAAGAAAGTCCCGCACTATGCCACAACACCCCCAGGGAAATGCACAGTGCGAGAGATTTAACAGAACTCTGCATAAACTCTTGCGTTCCTTGCCACCTGAAAAGAAACGGAAGTGGCCAGAGTACTTACCTGGGCTGGTGTACGCCTATAATTTGACACCTCATTCCTCCACTGGTTACTCCCCTTACTATATGCTGTTTGGGATGCAGCCACATTTACCAGTCGATGCCAGTGCCTGAGAAGGAGCCCGCCTGGTTGTCTGTCCATAAGGAGCGGCTTTGGGATGCTCATACCCAGGCACGTGAGTACGCTGAAAGGAAGGCAGCAGACCGAGTTGCCAAGCGTGAGAGTAGGGTATACTGTCCAGAGGTGGCAGTTGGTCAGCAGGTGTACTTACGGTATCGTCCGCCAGGACGGAACAAGATACAGGATGCCTGGGCACCCACAGCCTATAAGGTGGTGGAGGTGCATGGTACGACCTACACTGTGGAGCCAGTAGGAGACGGTCCTGCAAAAAGAGTTCATAGATCAGACATTAGGCCCTGTTCGAGACTTGTGGAAGAAACCAGATGGCCTGAGGAGGACCCAGAGGATCCAGTGCTTGAGGAGTCACAACAGCCAGATGAGGAACCAGACAGTTGTGCTGAGGGTGGAGTTGAAGAAGCATAGGAAAGATATAATGATGCACAAGTGAATAATGAGGCGAGTGTTGTTGGAGAGCCCACTCTGCCTGATACGGAGGGAACTGACTCCTGTTCAGACGTAGTGTTGACCAGACCAGTTCCTGTTCCCCGAAAGCCTAGGGCAGAGAGTATTCATGTGGATGCGCCCCTTCCTACACCACGCAGAACCCAGCGTTCAACTGCTGGTGTTCACAGTAACCCAAACAGACTGCCTAAATCCGCTTGTAATGCTGTGTCCTTCAGTCCCGATGTCCTTTCCCAAGTGTTAGCGGGCATGGTCTTGTATACGTCCAGTAAGCTACAAGGAGTAGTGAATGATTAAAGGGTGTTTGCAGTCATCGAGGACGTTGACTGTAGGCAGGGGATAGTGTAACCGGGGGAAGATTCAACTTATACTTGGTTAAGTTCCCCAGTAATTCACCTTTGTTGCTTTAACTAAGTTATGTGCGCTGTCCCCTTTAAGAGTTTGTGCATGCGCTAGAGGGAAGTGAACGTCAAACTGGAAGAGAGCAAAGTTAGAAACGGGAGTTACACAGAGGAAGAAATAGTTTGATAAAACTGTTAAAGAGAGGAAATGTCCAGCTTTATATTAACTTGTGAGTGTGTGGTGACTACAGTTGTGTGATTTTATTGAGTGGATGGTTCAATTTGCCGGTCATACAAGCATTGTGTTCCTACAAGTGAGAGATCGCCCGTGGGGGAGGGGAATTCAGATCACGTTGACGGATATTGAGCGTGACTTATCCTAAAATATGTTGTAAGAGTTGTTAAAATCTTAAATAACTCTTGTTTATTTCATATATTAACTGAACATGCAGTAACTCTTGTCCTTTATACTGTGTTAGAGGGGAGAGAAACGAGACGTGAGCTCACACAAGTGCTGTGTGCTTCAGAGGCTTAATAAGAGTGAGTTTTGTTCATTTCATTCTCCCAAAGTGTTTCCATATATTGCATGAAAAGGATTGTACCCTGTGTAAAAGTGTGTACTGTTATCTTTAGTCTATTTACCAATTAATATGCTCAAAAGAAGATAAACGTGAACTGTGTATAAAGTGGGTGATGCATTCATGTGGTGAAATGTGCTGAGTGCTCATATTCTGTGTTCTATTTGTTTTATTAGGCACAAACAGGCCACTGCCGTTGTTTTGTACACCCTTTATAAATTTTGTAACCTGGTTTGCATTGGTTTAAGTTGAATGGGGTTTGTGATTTGGAGTTTTTTATTTGAGATTGTGTGAAGAACCCTTTTCATATTATTGCTTACTATTTTACTTCCTGTACCCATTGAAGAAAAGTGGGTGTTTGTCTTTGTTTTCGTTACTCTGTTTTGTACAATTTTTCTCATCTAATTGGATTAGAATCCCAAATCTTTTCCCCCAACAAAACATTAATGCTGAGTCCCTTTTTTAGGCTCAGTCAGGAATAAAAGAATCCTTTTGCTAGATGTTTTGGCTTTGTCTTTTCCCTTAATAATAATAAGGACGTCATGCCGTCCACACATAAAAACAATACAAAAAGAACAAGTAATCCGGAACAAGGAATGGAGGAAAGATAAAGTCTGACATTAATTAACCTGTTAACCTTCGCCCCCCATTGTGGGCCTCACAGGTGAAAATAACCTACCTAAATTAAAATGGTAACAGTTCCTGACAAAGTGTGCTACACAAACAAATTAGGTATCTTTGGAAAGAAGACACTCTATGCTTTACTATCCATCATCCAGAGTTGATAATGCTCAAAAAGATAAAAAGTTATAGACACTGACGTGCCTTGAAAAATATTTTTCCACACTGAATGTTTTTTTATTTCATATACAAATACATGAAATAAGTCCTGGAGCAATCCAGAAAAGTAATGGATTGAAAGCCACGTGTCTCATGAGTTTATATTTCAAATTTGAAGATACCATGAAAAATGAGATTCCTGCAATATTTTTTCTGAAACTATTTATAGTCCCCCCACCCCCCTGTTTGAGGAAAAATAACCACCAAATGGATTGCAGAATTAACACAAACAATTTTAGTCATTATACATATTCCTGCATAGTTTTTCAACTATAAAATAATAGTCAGATTTATTTGAGCACTAAAAAATACAAAAATAATTATTTGAGTAATAAAAAAGGGAAAAAAATTGAAAAAATGCTTTGTATATAGTATGTATACTGAAGTATTCTGATTGCCAGACATGAAGTGATATTGGCAGACATGGTCATAGAGTCAGTAATCGCACGCTGATGTGCTTCCATTCAGATGATAATCATACAGATGGGCCATATAATCAATAATAGCTGATCAATGAATCACAATGATAGCCGTCATAGAGTCGGTAATAAACACACTGATGTGCTTCCATACATATGATAATCATGCAGATACGGCCACATTCCCCACACACACATATAAAAAATGTAGAAGAAAAAAAAACAAGTTTTTTATGCATAAAGCAGATCGCTAAGTTACGCCCCGCTCAGATGACAGCTGCGCCATAGCGTGCGTCACGCGCTGGCAGGAGAGAGCGCCAAATTCAATTAACATATATTCCGCTTTTCTGAGACTTTTTTTTCCGTGGACGGTCTCATTCTGTTTGTAAAACTGTATGCTACAACACTGTTGTTTTTTTACCACCAAGACGCTGTTTTTGAGCGTAATTTATTCCATAACGGACGCGAACAATAACTCTCTCGAAGAAATGAAATGTAAACAAAGGAATATTCATCCTTATTACAACGTTATTGTTTCGCTGGACTAAAAGTGCTCGCTGGGATGTTGTTCTGTGGACCCTTACCTCTCTAACTAAACTGGGATTTCAGCAGTGGATGCGTTTGTGACTCGTTATTACAATGAATCTGGTACGTACTGCTTTTTTATTCTGCATGTTTTGATGTGTACTGCTTACACAAATGTAGAAAATACATTCCTTATAAGCTTTCCATCGGAAAACAGCGATCTGTCGTCGATGCTTGAGGCTTAGACCTTCAGAATGATATATAGTTTGTCAAGATTAATGATATTCTTTCACGTTAAATTCATTCATAAACATTAAACTAGTGGGGAAAAAAAACGCTTCAGTGCGCCGTCGCTCTGGTAAACGTTAACAGGTTAAAAAGAAACAATGAATATTTAAATATGCTTTTTATATATGTGAATCTGTGGAGATTCACTGTATGTTCACTTGGTAAAAGATTCAAGATTTAACGGCAGGCGAGCATGTTTAACTAATCCAGACAAATCAAGGGCTCCAGGGGTCTGAACACGTTCGCTCATTTCAATCCTCACATTTATCCTCGCGATAAAAAGCGTTACAGTTAACTGTTTGTATTTCACAGAGATGCATAAAAATTCTGTGAAGTTTAGAATAAATGTGCAAAATGATGTAATTCGCCTAATTAAAAGAGCAAACGTTTTGCTCAATACAGCATCTGGAAAGCATCTCAAGACCGACTGAAGCTTTCCTCTTGTTTCCGTGCTGAGGGTAAAGAGTTTCGGTCACTCTATAAGGTTATTCCTCCAATCACATTAAAGCTTGACACCATCATCTGAAATTTTCAAATTATACCCTGGTATGCTGATGGACTTCAAAAGTGGCTTCAAAATACTTTGACAAAACATATTTTTCAAGTAAAATATATTTGAATTTAGTGCCTTTAGCATTCACGTAAACAACACAGATATGACTGGAGATGCAAGTCTCTGCTCTTTGATCTGCGTCTTCAGCCTTTGATCTGTCTATGAGAGTGAAAAATGTATTTTCCAGGGGGGCGAAACGCGGGCGCTGCGGTGACCCCACAGACGCAGGAAACACCATCTCCAAATGCTCCTGGAAACCTGCAAATGAAAGCTGGAAAATGAAGTAAACATACTCATATCTGTCGGTTCCACCATGAACTGCCATGCCTTAAAGCAGGATCTTCCGCTCCTCTCTTTCACAGGCTCCGTGATCCAGATGGAAAGCGGCAGGGGCCAAACGTTTTCAGAGCAATTACTAGATTGTGAGGAACAGGTTAACGTGACAAACAAAGCTTAACACACTTTATGGTGTTTGTGCACGGTAAGAAGTAATGAATTATACCCTGGGAAATGACTGGGATCAAATATTAACTCCCATCTTCAACTAGAAAACAGGTTTTGGGAATCTGTTTAAAATATCTGCTAAACCCTGTGTTTGACAAAATCCACCCACATGCTGGAGGAAAAACTGCAGAACCATCATTTAACAAGAGAAAGAAATGTCTGTTCTTCCACTTTTTCATGTAGTGAGGAAAAACAAGCCTGTCTTTGTCCCACAAATATTAATTTTCACACAGTGTAAAAATCTCAATTAAAAATTTACAATCATTAGTAAACAAATGTGGTTTGATGATGCGTGAGAATGTCAACTGTATGCTCCAAACACAACGAGGACGATGGCATGCATTCAGTGGTGCTTCATGCACTCTCTGCTTCATTATAAGCAACACTGGGCTTGTTTTGTCAGACCAAGGGATCTGGAACCACCAACATCCTCCATGAGAAACACAAATAAACACTTTAAAAGTTTTTAAAAGTTTAAAAGTTTTCATTCATCGATTTTTATTTAGTCAAACACATTGTCATTGTGCTGACCTCCAACACAGCGGTCTTGATTAGCTGGTTCAGATGTGTTTGATTAGGGTTGTCTTCACCGGCATAAAAGCTTCTGTTAAAAAGTTGTGTTGCTGAACTGTGGTCGGGAAGGGTTAAATGCACGGATTGAGTTTTTAGCACAGGGATTTTATCAAAACCAGTTGGAATGCCATATAAAAATAATGGATGGTGCGAAATGAAGAAACCCACTTTAAAGCACAGAAACAACTCAAATATCACATTTAGGAGAGTTTCTTGATCTCAGTTCAGCAGTCATTTGACTCTTAAACACTCCTCAGAGTCCTTCAAACCCTTACGCCTCAAATCAATGGCCTTTAGGAATACGCAGAATTAGCTTGAGCGGGGTTTTGGTCCGCGCGACTCAAACCTGGAGCTGACAGGCTGTACTGGGATATCATTAGCATACGACGGCAGCCGAGGCTCACAGCTGCCATGTAGATTTTCCTCTCGCTCGCTGCCATTTTATAATTGTCCACTCAGAGCTCTCAGCTCCACTTAGAGCATCTCCTCTGAAACAAGGCCTTCTGGGTAGAGAGATGGAATCAGTGGCCACCGGTCTGCCTTCACATAGTGATCTGCCACTGTAGATCGGGCATAAGGGCATCCAGCCTTATGGGCGACACGGCACAAACACTTACACAGAGACACAGAACCCGCCGGCTATCAACACACACGTCGCTCTTCTCTAGTGCTGATTCTGAACTTGCAGCCAGGACAGCGACTTGTGAACACGCGAATTGCAAATGCCGCCACAGACCAACTCTGACCCTGGCCCACGTGAAGCCAAAACCAGGGTCGTTTCACAGACACGCGTCGCAGATTCCTTGATAAATTAAATCATACGTTCATGTGTTCAGATCAAAGAAGTCCGGTAAACAAATCAAACATCACAGGACTGTGTTTCAAGCAGGATCTTGTCTCTGCTTCAGAATATTTATTGAATTCCTTGAAAAGTCTGTTTTAAAAAAGACTTCCAGTTTTCTGAATCTCACTCTGTTCGGACGCAAACTGACGCAGTCCAATGCACTCACGGTCTGAAGATGAGAGCTCACATCCTGTGATTTACGCCAAAGTGTTAGTTGTGTTATTAGCAGAGAAACAGAGGCTAATATGGGGTTAGATCTGTCATACGGTTGCTCTTCTCTCTGCATGTGTGTGAAGTGGAGAGAAAGGCTGGGCTGCTGACACGAATATCGACCAGCTCCCCACCGCCGCTATAGTAATAAATTTGACTCACCTTGCATAAAGTGCAAAGCAGCATGGGCTCCTGTCTGCATCTATGAATCAACAATGAGAATGATAGGACAGTTACACAAACTGACATGTTCATGCATGAGATGACAGGATATCATCGACTGAATGTTGAAGAATATGTGTTAGCAATACGTATAAGGCTGAGAAATAATTGCTTGACAAATATTACCACTCTGAACAAATGCACAAAATTAGCTGATCACCAACAGAATTTGTCACTTGATCTTTTTACCAGTGGTAGTTAGATTTACACCTTACCCGCCTGGATAAAATTTACATTCATATCTGCACTCAAATAACATCCAGCATACTCACTTCAGGACACTTTCATAACGAGTCTGTGAAGCAGAAACTTCTCTAGCAAAGAAAACACGCTCACCTCAAGACATAGCTGAAAGCATTTCTTTCTGCCCAGAGGTAACATTAGGAAAAAACTGCTTGGACATTGTATGTGGAATGGTTTGCAAGCACTGTTGACTGTTTATTGGTCAAAACGTGTGACCTTTGGGTGACAAGACTGATGGTGTCAGGAACTGGGACTTCCTGTTGGAGTTCAACCCAGACACACTGTGTGTGGTTCTGCATCAGGATGGATGGACACTTTGAGATTTGTGCCCTGCATTCCTCTTCCCCAAACTTAGGGACTAAAAAAAGAAACATTTAAAAAATAAATTTTTAGAGAGACTTGTACTCCTGACTGTACCTGAAACTTGCAAGGCTACCAGACTTTAGAACAGATCTGTCCTGAGCAGATGAGTGTTAGTCAAACTGGACTGAGCTATCTTTATTCCTGTCCATTATTATTATTATTATTTTTGTACTCAAGTATACACATGTACATACAGTAAATGTGACAATTTAATTTCCCTCCGGGGATTAATAAAGTTTATTGAATCAAATTTAATCAAACTCTTAACCTCTTACTCTCATTTTAAACCTAACTGAATCTGAAGTGACTCCATTTGGGATGAACTGATGTAAAAAGATTAACTGACCCAATCCAGCTTTAATCACTTTATGATAAGAATATTTCAGAGAAACGTGGCTTCGTGGTTAATGTGCATGCTTTGACATGTAGTGCTTATCTGCGGCCGGCCTGCGTTTGAGTCCGGCTCCAGACCATTACTTTTACAACGTCCAATCAAATTAAAGAAATGAAAGGCCAAAGACCAACAAAAATAATATTTCAGACAGAAATATACTAACGGTACAAGTAGCGCAACAGCTGCTGTCATGCACAGCGGCATTAGAGTTCAAAGGACCCATCGCTGTAAACTGGAGCGGGCCATATTCAAGCAGAAACACACTGAAGGACTAGCCTAATAAGAAAAAAAAAAACTGCTCGAAACTTTACTATTTATATTTCCACACACCTTCAAATCACATCCTACAATGCAAAAAACTACTGTGAAGCATGACTCTAAGACTTGAGTTTGGTAGCCTGTGAGTGAGGGTGTGCATGTGACTGGAAGCAGGCTGGCTGATCTGCTGTGATGTAGTATATATGACATGCTGGTCAGAGCGCATCCCTAATAAGAGCAATGAAGACACACTGGGGCAACAAAAGGCAGCTGTTTGCTCACCAGTCAGGTGGAATGAAGGGATTGAACCGGTGGGTCTGAACTGAAGCCATCCGAGCAGAAGCTCTGAATATCTGCATGCCTCCAATTACTGCCTGTCTTGCCAGCAGCCTATAATACACACACACACACACACACACATACACACACACACACACACATTCCTGAGCACTTGGATTAATGCTCTCTTTCCTTTGATTAAGGCAGTACTGAGCTTTAATGGTGAACCCACAATGTTAGAGAGCTGAAACGATACGCAAGTATTCACATTACACAGAGACGGAATGAACAAACCTGCCAAATTTCAGTGACGCTAAACAACATATTCACATCCAAAATGTTCTGCAGGACAAAACTCACAGCCAGCTTCCATCTAGGTGTTTCCCAAACAAATTGTTTGGATTTTCAAAAACATCCAACATACAAGGATGGCGTTCAGGATACTGCATAAAACAGTCATGTGATGTTTGGACTGTTTAACTCACTATCTAATTTTGGTTGATCATTGGTTGTAACTATTCCTGTTCACATTTATATTGAAGGCCTATAATAAATATCAGTAACAGAGAAGAATAAACGGAGTTCAGAGAACTGACCTTGTCTTATAAGAGAACAGAAAGAATTATTAATGATGACCAGACCTGCGGTGAATTCACTTAAACTTTGCACGAAGAGCTTGTGGCTTATGATGAGCTTAAATACAAGCATAAGGTGCAAACTATTTTGATAATACATTTCTAGGCAGCTTTTACACTTTTTTCACAAAACCAATAAGATTGCAGCTTTGGGTCACATGTCTGGAGAAACCGGCACTGAATCTTTCTTCCTTAGCATCCAAAGCTTAAATCTGCTAAAGAACAACTAGAGCTGTCCAAAGATTAAGGCAATTGTGATTAATTTAACCATGTGTAGGTAACATTTCCTTTTTAAAATAAGAAAAACAAAAGTCAGATTGACATCCGCATGTACTAACAGCTATAGCTGTGTTCGCGCACGCTTTCAGGAGGTAATGCTGCTTTGACGGTCGGTAGCTTGTCTTAGCGTGAAGAAGCTTGTCTTAGTGAACTTGGTGGAAATGTGCATCAAGCTCACAGCAGCCAATAAAATGGAACCCGTGGGCATCCTTCTGGCATCTAAAAAGACAAACAGAACACTACACAGTCCTGTGGGCTTCACGATCACACGGCCATCGTAATTCCACTTGACCACACATGAAGTGTGCCATTTGAGTCCATGTCCTTCGAAACTCTGTCTTTGCACAGCGAGAATGACTGGAGAGCAGCAGGCTGTTTCAGTTTCTCCAGAGCGGCTGCACAAACCTGATGATGACAATGACTAGAGTCAGACTCACCGACAACATCAACGATGTGTTTTTTGTGATTATTCTGACTAACCCTCATTTTCACAACTTTTTTTCCACCTTATTGTTCAATGTGGAGGGTAGCCCATGGGCGAGACTTCCGGTTCATTAGTCGCTGTAGGGAAATAACTAGAAGAATATCAACGTGCAGTAAACGGTAAACGGTTTGCATTACAAACCAGTGTGTTCATAATTAAGATAATACATTACAATAATATGGGAAGACACACCAATATGCAATATCAAGCAGCTTCACAGTAAACAGGAGAGTAACAGAATCAATGATGCAACCTTCAAAAATGAGACCAAATTCTGCTACAAAGCAGCTGTAGCAAGACCACAGTGTCATTATTCAGATCCAGTTAGTTCAGTTCAATAAAACTGTGTGAAATGTTTATTTATTTCACCCATTTATTGAAACAAGTTCAATTCAGCAATAAACAGCTTTTACAGAAGACATCAGTCATTATTCAACTCGAGTCAATGTTGATTCAGTTCAGTTCAGTGACAGCTCCGATGCCGCAACAAGGACAATTAACACCCATAACCAAAGTGTCTAAAATATCAAAGAAACAACACCAGAATGTTTAATCACATTTATACTCAAATTACAGGAGTCCAAACGAGGTGCGAGTTCATCTGTCTAATCAATCAACAGCAGCTTTAGATTACCTGTATTTAACAGGTAAACTAGAGACACAAAACTGATGGGAGAAGAAACTCCGGCAGAAGCGACGGGATCTGAAATCTTGGGATGGCAAACAGCTCATACGTATCTCTGTCTCCCTGAGTGAAACACAACATAACACATGGTTCACACTCGAGACACCCGTTGCACTATTATGTGACAGACTAGTTGTGTTGTTGTACTGGAAATTGAGTCTTATGATGTTTACGGTGTTAGTTCATTTGACAAAATTACGATTGCAATTGTTAAAGGGGTCATATGACGTTGCTAAAAAGAACATTATTTTGTGTATTTGATGTAATGCAATGTGTTTATGCGGTTTAAAGTTAAAAAAATACATTATTTTCCAAATACTGTACATTATTGTTGCTCCCCTATAACCGGTACATTATTTGTTTTGTGTTGCTTTTTACCTTCTCCTCTTGAAACTCTATCGTTTTTTAGAAAATTCAGGAAATTTTCTATTCTTCTTTTTAGCTATAGGAAAGGCTATAGGATAAAACACAGGCAGCTGTGTTTTATCCTATTGGTGATTAATGTAAAATAAACTCTAAAAAGAAGACTAAGCTAAGCTACTCTGCTGCTGCTGCTGCTGGACTCATGATTATGACGTCGTCATAAAAAGACTCTACAACATTACATGCAGTACCCAACTTTGAACTGAAGAGGGCACCTAACTATATCCTTTAAATTAAACTAAGTATTGAATGTTCTTGTAGAACAGCACAAGTACGGTTTATAAACTGAGGGGACGGATTGCAAAACCGTCGCCACGGATTGTTTTTTTTTTTTCTCCTACAGGTGATGTGCCGTGCTCCGTAGTAATAGCTTTCTATGAAAGCGCCACCATTTTTCGTTAGTTCCGTGTTGAGGTGCAGCGGTCACGTGGTACAAGCCGTAGCTTTAAGAAAACTACCAGTTCACAAGTTGTAATTACGAGTTCTACAAGGATGTGAACGCTTTTTACAAGTTGGCATCTCGCAATTACGGTTATTACTATATGGCGTGAAACCTTCAGTTTATTTACCAATGCCTTTCGGCTGCTGCCAGTTGATGATTTTTATTTCTACAATGCTTCATGTGTTTCATATTGTATTTTCATTGCTAAAATTACTGTTGAATCTGCTTCTACGCTTTGCTTCTGATGGAGTAGCTGAATTAAATTTTTGTCATCTATTGTACCGCCATCAGTTTGCATTTTGCTCATCCTGAGAGACAGTTGTTTTACTCTTGGTGTGAACAGACAAAAGCGGTGTATAATAGTTATGTTTTCCATAACATACTATATGCAGTTTAAAGCCGCCTTGAATTTTTTTTTATTTAGTCAGAATACACAGATACTTGGATGGACCATCAATTAAGATGTTTTTGCAGATGTGTATAATTATGACATCTACCAGCAGAGACGAACAGAGAGATATTGTAACCAGCAAAACCTTGACCCCTTGAAACAGACATTTGTCAACCATTCAATTAGCGTTTTTGTTTCGTGTTTTGTGTGAAAGGGGCTTCAAGATGCCTGTAAAGCATTGAAGATGCGCTCTCTTCACTCAGTACGGTGAGACATTTTCACAGCAAGGTTGATCCCTTTGATTTGGTTTTATTTGTCCTCATGGTCATTCTGACTTGTGGAGTCACACAAAGATTTGCTGGGAGAGAAAGAGGGAATATGAGGTGTCAGTGTGCCGTGATGGTGGGGGGTTATAAAGCACATCTGGTGGAGAATGTGGGTGTTTCTCAGAGCAGCTTCCCTTCCCGTACCAGTTAGAGCCGTCACACGGCTGATTTACGCTCCTCTAATGTCATGGAACGAAAACATGGAAACTGTGCTATAAACAGTGAATTCCTCATAAATTGGGAGATTATGATTCAGTGTGTAGGGAGGAGGTCCAGCTTTTACGAGACCATCAGTGCATTAACACACATTAACACACACACAGGAGCAGTGAGCGTGGCATAAGGGAGAAGTGTGTTATCTCATGGTGACCCCACGGCCCCCCTCATTCTGAAATCCAGTAACTTTCCATTCCTTTTTCCTTTAGTCAGGGATACATGTCATCGCCAATGAGACTGTGTTTATGATTTCACACAGAAAATGTTTTGGTAATGACTTCAGTTGAATGCTTGGCTATTCTGTTTGGGAGGGAGACAGAAGCAGACGGATGCTCTCTGAGTGTGTGAAAGATTAATGCAAACTCTGGATTACCAGTGCCATCGCAGGCATTACACCAGAGTCTATTGATTTTCCTTCAGCTCATCCAAAAGAAGAAAAGAGAGAGGGCTATTCTCCACAGAGATGCTGCACGTCTGTTTTACCAAGAGCTTCTGCTGTCCGTTTTCACAGGCTGCTCTTCTTCCGCAGCGAGCACAATAAATGCTGGAACATTCTTATCAGTCATAGACTAGCCAGATTTACAGCATGTTGACATTCATGACTGACAGCGCAGATATGGTGAAGACCTTGTCACGCTGCTGAAGCCTTAAACTGCATAAACGTTGAAAGCGTAAGACCACTTTCGTATTTCTATATGTAAAAAGCCTTTGCGCACGTCTCGTGAACGGCTCATACAGGCAGTGTAGGAGTGATGGTGTTGTGAAGAGCTGTGCACTTTAATCTGCTCGTTCACAGGTCTGCGTGTTGCCATACATATCAAGTGCATGAGAATTTTCATTTTACAGAAATAAGCAAAAATCCATAGATATCCATTTGCTATGTTGTCGAGTGTCTAGATCAGTTTGAGGATGTCATGCAGTGAAAACCTCACCTTGATCTGGAGACAGCAGGGACAAAGCCTGGACGTTTTGATCCATGAAGATGATCACCAAAGCCCAGAACTCTCCAGCAGATGAAGCTGCTGTGGATAAGAAGTGTCTGCTAACCAACTGATTAATGTCTGTCGTCTTGTGAACAAGAGAAAGTTTTATACAAATTAGCCTGACATTTTGTGACGTTGTAACCAAAGGAATCTTTTGCAATCCCTGAAAATTGTGGGTAAAAATATATGTGTAAATCTGCACGCATCTGAAAGTATGACCGTTATTATGTTTTATTTGATTTGGTTTAACCACACCACGATCTTGAGTATACAGTATATAGGTTGGACAGCCTAATTAGGGGACATAATCAGTCTCAAATTATTCAAATTACTTAAAGTTTAAATAACTCCCAGGTCCCCTTTGTCGAGACCTCCTGTTGTAATAAAACAAATAAAATAATGCATATGATGCAGCACTATTACAATGGTCCCTGGTTTCCTGATTGGGAACTTTTGTTTTAGACCTCACTGACAGGCATAACTATATCTTGTATGTCAATCATAAACATAATTACTTACAAAATACAATACTTACACAGGTACCCCCCTAAAACATCATGGTTGAGACTCAAATCCTTTCCCACTACAAACTGTTCCTAAATGTTGAGTGATCCTTATCATTACATTTGTACTTCACTTCTTAGTCAAAGGAACAAGACTGCATGAAGATGTTCTTTATGTCCATGTACCTTATAATTTGCTCTAGAGATCAGTTTTAGTTTAGAACTCTGACCATCCCGAGCTAATATGGAGTTTTCTTTATATGTCTTTATAACCAAAATGTGTTGTGCTCCATGACACAAAGTCCCCAGTGTGGTTAAACCAAAGTCAAATAATTTAAAAAATGGGTGGTTTAGTCATTTTAATACACAGAGATAATCACTCCAAGAAAAATTAGGAAAATTGGTCAAGAAACATACTGAACCGAGAAGATGGGTCTCAAAATCATACAGGCACTGTTGGAAAGAAATGCTCAAAAGTGCAGAAGACGCTGGACAACTAAAGAATGAGGATTTTTCTTAAGAACAGTTGGCAGTTAAAAAAGGGACAGATGAACTATCACAAAACAAACAGTTGTGCATCATCCAGGGAATTATTACGTAAAAATCAACCGTGTGTAAACCTTTGCACAGGATCAGTTGTGTAAATTCAGTTATTATTTTGTCTTGTGAACAATTTGTAAACATCTGTTATGTGAATTAAATTAGTCAGGGCAGTACTAAATAATAAAAAGCAATTCTTATGATTCCTCTTTATTATTATTTTTTTTTAATCTGGTGTATGCAAACAGGGAATCTGTATGATCATGAGTCTGATGACTGATCAGAACAGCTATCCAGCTCAAATATCCCTTAAAATGATATTAAAGCAGACAAACTTGAGCTGGGAAAATCCTCAGGGTGGGACATTTGTAAACCTCTCTATCAGAGTAAATGGCTTTTGCGCGTGTGTGTGTGTGTGTGTGACTGCTGATAGATGTTGCTCTAGTTGTGTCAGAGCTGTGGCCACGTTTGGGCAGGTGTGTCTTTGGCTCAGACACGTATTGCCATGAAACAATCAGCTCATTGTGCAACATCTACATTCCAGCCGCCACATGAGCGTCTCAAAGCTGCTGTACTTCACGTCCATCTGTGAGCCAGCAGCGGCCACGGTGAAGCACACCTACATGACCACGTTCTCATGCCTAGTTTACTGAACAAACATCCAGCTGATGTGACCTGCTCTCTGTCAAGAGCTCTTGTGCATTTAATTGTAGTTTCACATGACTATTTTATAGTGAGAGTTGGTATTCTTCTGTCTTTCCTGAGTGTTGGATTGTGGGAGTGCCCAAAGAGACTTTAGAGAGATGTAGAGGTATATTTTGTTAGTCCAGGTTGGATGTCTGGACAAGGTCCCTAAGCTGTTTTATAGTTTAACCAGCCTTGACTTGTTGGATGGTGACATGTATCTGCTGACTAGCAGGATCAGTGCGCTAAGCTGCAGTCTGATGCTTGAAAGGCTTTTGGCATGTGCTGGTGCCTGCGTTTTTCACCCTTGACTGAAAGCATATGCTGCGAACAGTGTTAGCGTGTGTTAGCCTGTGTGCATGAGTGTGCATATGTGTTAGTGTATGAATGTGTGTGAGTGTGTGTCCGTGGGTTCCTGGCCATTTCCGACACATCTGGCAGTGCTTGGCTCCTTCAGGTGAATCATGTCTCTTGGGAGGCTGCCTCACTGTGTGTGTGTGAGTGTGTGGGTGTATGTGTGTGTGTGTGTGTGTATGTGAGTGAGTGAGTGTGTGTGTGTGTGTGTGTGTGTGTGTGCATGTTTATGTGGTTTATGAGGACACAAATTTGTATAATGACATGGGTATGACAGAGGTATTACAATATGAAGGTGGTTTATGAGGACACTGCCTATGTCCCCGTAATTCAAAAGGCTTAAAAAACATACTAAATGGTGTTTTTTTGAAAATCTAAAAATGCACAAAGTCTCCTGTGAGGGCTAAGTTTAGGTGTAGGGCAATAGCACACAGTTTGTTCAGTATAAAACCCATTACGCCTATGGAGAGTCCCCATAAACCACAAAAACCAACATGTGAGTGTGTGTGTGATTGTGTGTGTGTGTGTGTTCCTGGCTTCCAGCGTTGTGGCATCTGCAGTATGGCAGGAAGTATGTGAATCTGTCTCACAGTTAATTCAGACACCACATGCTTTTCTAATTCCACCCCGTCACCCCTCTCAGCCCTTAAAGGCAAATGTCAGAAACTAAATGTGTAATCGCATGTAGTTGCTGATGTTTGTGCAGTAGTTTGGAGTGGGTCACGAGCGCTGGCGGGAGAACGGTAGCACAGGTACGCTCTGACAGGGCTTCTTTATGTGGCCGACGGTGTTCATGGGGCCAAGAGCAGCTTTCACACTTACAAGCCCCAACACACATCAGCTGCCTGGGGCGGCACATGCCTCCGTCTGCGATCAACAGATAACAACCTAAAACTGCCGCGCTCCACCGACAACTTCTACAAAACACCTAAAGTTTTACTCTTCACTTCAGCTACTAAGCTGAACAAGAGAGTGTCAATAAAAAAAATTCTCACTCATTTCTGTCGGAAGCGTTTCTCTCTCTGTCACTGTTGCAGATTGTGTGTTAACAGGTGTAGGGAGGCTGTTTTTGAGGAAAAGGTCATGAGTGTTATAGGAGAATCAAACAGTGGAGAGAGTTTGTCTCCACCCTAATGAAGAGACAAGAGGATGGAGACACGAAACACCAAATACACCCCCATACTAAAATAAACCAGCTCCCTGCCCACATCCACACACTTTCACACAGACACACTGCACCCTGCACCCCTCACTGACACCGGGTCACGTGTGTGTGTGTGTGATGAGTTACACCTGCAGGTTTCACCATCTACATTCCATTCCAATGAATTATTTTCGTTATATTGATATTGTATAATACGATTTCAGAAAGTTATTTTCACTGAAACTAATTGTGTTACATTAAGATAATGAGCAGGGCTCTGTGCTTACATTTTTTTAGAAGTACAGTCAAAATTCAGCCTAACCAAACTATCCATAAGCTTCACTTGCATCGGTGCATCTAAATATATTTTCACAGTCACACACAGTAATTTGGTAGCACTGTAGAGCTGAAGCATGTTCAGAGATTGTATTGCTCTAATCTGGAAAATTATGTTTGGCAGATCACTCACAGCATTGTAATCGTAGATGAGACTTTAACATTTAGTACTCACATACTGCAGACCTTTAGCAGCAACTGAACACACACCGGCTCCTTCTGCCGACGCTAATGTCACTAATACTCCTTCTAACACGGTTTGTGTGTGGAGAGAGAGACACGTGAAAGAATGGGTTGTGTGTTGCAAAGTGATAGTGATGCAGTGTGTGTGCATGTGTGTGTGTGTCAGAATGAGTGAGTGAGTGTGTGTGTGTGTGTGTGTGTGTGTCAGAGTGAGTGTGTGTGTGTGTGTGTGTAAGAGTGAATGAACATGTGAGTGAGTGAGTATGTGTGTGTGTGAGAGTGTGTGTGTGTGTGTGTGTGTGTGTGTGTGCACATGTGTGTGTGTGTGTGTGTGTGATGGGAATGTCAGTGTTTCTCGTGCTGCTGGGATGTACCGCTGGGTGATGGGTGTGCAGTGTTTGGCTGGTAACACTGAACGCTGTCCCCTGCTGAAAGATTCCAGAAGCTTCTCCTCCTCACAGGGCTCCTGGGTCATGCGTTTGTCATCATGACCTCTGACCCCTCAGGCCAGTGTGGCAGCAGGAATGTAGGAGATGTTTACGCTGCTGAAACTGATGGAGTCCAGGTGGCCGCGGCAATCCCTCCATTCGCTCTCTTTCCTTCTCTTTCTCTTTATCTCTCGGTCACTCCCTCTATTCTGCTAGATCTTTGTTTTATCTGGATAAAACACGTTATGCATGTGTAGCTCGCGCTTTCATTCAGGATTGTGAGAAGTCCTCTGACGGCTGCATTATCAGAGGCATATGTTTATTATGAAATTATAAGGAGGAGAGGAAGTGCAGGCATTGTCAGCAAGCGCTTGCCAGCGAGTGTGTCCCACCTTCATGATGATGGTCCATCTCTCTCGCCATCATTCATCTGCTGATGGCTTTTTGAAGTGCTCTCTAACTTCTGGAAAGTTTTCCACCGCCCCCCCCCCCCCTTTTAAAAGGCCATTAAACTGTGTTGTAATGCAAACGGTAATTCTAAAGAGACCGAACAGGTGTCCGATGTGCAGGCAGCGTGTCTAATGTAGCTATTACATGGACAACAGCAGATTATCATAAAAGCATCTCTCCTTAATGTGGACTGGACTGATCAATAGCAGACTGGCGAAGAGACACGCACACACACGCTACAGACTGGAACTGATATATGCTGCACTTTATTAATCCTCTCCAGCATCCTGACCTGATTGCACGCACACACCGAATCTTTCGCCGTCACTTTGGGCTTGACAGCCGTTTTCGGTTCTGCAAATTCCAGGGTTTGGGTTTGGATTGGGGTTAGAGTCAGATTTAGCGTTATCCCGTTTACCTTTGCTCTGCCTCTTCATACATCATACGTCTTTGCTTCGCCCGGGGCTCGTTCCTGCTCCTCTGTGAGCGCAGAGAAGAGAGAGGTCAGAGGTCACACAGCTCCTCCACAACCATCTGACGTAACATCTCTCTGAAAGTGGCATGGGTGTCAGATTTGAATACGAGGACTTCTCATGGCTGCCGTGGCCTCCAGCTTGTTCAAAGGCAGTATTTTTAGAGCCACTATGAGATAGAAGGTGCTCTTCGCTGCTCTCTGTGTTTTTGAAGTACTCTCTGCAGGCACAAAGCTTTTATTCGTACCTTTTTGGATTAAAACGATCCTCATTAAAGCACTATGAGGCTTTTCATCCTTTCAGTGGTGTGAGGGAAAGCTTATTTAACGTGCTTTATTGAGTTTGGTGCCGCAGAGATATGCCATGTTTTACTGAATTGAACAGAATCACCAAAATGTAATTTTAAGAGTCATTTCTTTGCAATAATCTATGAAATGCCCTGACTGTATGGCAATTGTGCAACAGTCACTGTTTTTTTATATTTATACACACACACATATATATATATATATATATAGAGAGAGAGAGAGAGAGAGAGAGAGAGAGTCTCAGCGTTCAGTACAGCAGACTTATGCAGGTTAAAGGGACAGTTTTCTGTCATAATTTACTCTCTTTCTTGTCATTCCAAACCTTTCTATCTTCTTCTTTCTTAGCAATAGCAGTGCATTGTCGCTCACTTTAAAGCTTTATAAAAGCGCCAAAGAGCACCAAGAATTTAGAGCGATGTAAAGGGGAGTAAATGACAACAGAATGACCATTTTTGGGTGGACTATAGCTTTAATGTTGCATGAACGGTGTGTATAAACAGGGTATATTTTAGCTGTAATCTTAACTCTTTACAACTAAACTAAATAAAAAATACCTGAAACTGAGACAACAAACAAAAGTCAGATTAGTCGACTGTAATATCACATGTCAATATGTTTCTGATCAGCACTTACTTATTGTAAATGGGTTTATAGAAGCTGAATGTAATTGCAGTTCAATGGGTCAAATACGTTTAGATGAACAGCCAATGCACTTTAATGGTATCCCATTTTTTCCTCTGGGATCAGTAAAATTCTTTGATACATTTGCCTAAAATTGTGCAGCGTGTTATGCAGCATCTAGAAGTACTGTACATGAACAAACCAAGCTCATGAGGTGCATCATTTCTTTGGATATTCACATTGCCTGTTGTTTACACACAAGCCAAATGTGTGCAATTCAATACTAAGCATTAATGAAATGATATTTTAACTGTTAATGCATCAAAACACTCTTGCATGTCCCTGTGTGTTGTAGATGAAGCGATTTGTGTTTGCATGTGAAATGCAGTTCACAGGAGGGAATCTGCCAGAACGAGCCGCTGCTCGGCGTAGAACTCGACTCCAGACCACAGCCTGAGGGAGAAGATCAGCAAAACGAATTTTGTCTTTAAAAAACCTATCTTACAAACAGCAGCACTGCAATCCAGCCAATTTCTGCATGTTGATTTGATAAGGGTCCTCTGGGTCTTGCTGCACGACTGAGGGCTTCCCATGTGTGACTTCATAAAATTTGCCTCTTACAAATAAAGCTTTGATGTAAGTAATACAGATTTAACCGAATATTTCAAGCTATATTAGCTGCACAGTAATAGTTCCTGCCATTTTGCTTGTTGCAAATTTGTAGTTAAGGAGAGGAGATGCCCACTCAGTCATCTGTCTAACTTGTTAAAGAAGCCAAAACCTGTTAAAACCTGCTCTGTAATGGATTAAACGCAGCATGTTTTTACCTGCTGTGTAATTGGTGTATTAAAATGTCAAGTGACTGCACCAAATGTAATATCGCCCCATCAGCTCAGTAGATATAAACTTCATGGACTGATTGTCATGCGTTGTGAGGCACAATTACGGGAAACATGTATTTAATTGAATGTTTTTGAATTCAAGCACTTCATTCAAAAATCCTTCACTGACCCGTGATTTTTTTCTTGAGAACATGCAGCCAGGTTTTTTTTGGAAACTAAAAAGTTTTTTTTATTTTTCTGTGTTTAAAGCAGACATGTGACAACTGAATCACTGCAAACAAAACGTTGAATTGGATGAAGCATGTAAGATTCTGGTGAGCAAAGCATAAGTTACTGGGATTGATCAGAGGCTGTTAAAGTGCGCACACACACACACACACACACACACAGTATCCAGTGCTTGAGTGTGTCTTGTGCCGGGCTGCATTGATTTAATGCATTACTCAAACTGCTGGAGAGAGAGAGCAGAGGTAGAGAGTCTCTCCTGACTGCATTAGGAGCCTCCAGCCTTTGTGATTCCTTTTGATCAAATCTCTGTGAGAGACGCGTGTCATGCCCTCTTCCAGCCAGCTGTGAGGGGACTGGCCCGCCACCCAATGGGGGAGGTGTGTGTGTGTGTGTGAGAGAGAGAGTGAAGGAGTGTGTGTGTGTGTGTGTGTGTGTGAGAGAGAGAGAGATCTCCTAAGGTGAGAGGCAGAGAGTTCGACGGGTAGGAGGGTCTCATTCCACTCCCCAGCGCCCAGTTCCAGCACACACTCATCCTGGACAAGCTCACACACTCACACGGGCCTGCGGACGCGCAGCGATTGTCGATTGCAGGAGAAAGTGTGTGTTGTGTGGGTGAGTGTGACTGAACTGTGAGTGATGGATCTCTCGCAGTAGAAGGGAGAACTTGTACAGACAGGAGCTGCTGGAATGGCAAACTGCTCAGAAACACTGGAAACTTCAGTCTGACCAAAATGTCTGAGGTAAGAAGTTTAGTTTGAGTTCGAGTCTTTCTTAGAGAAATTAAATAAGAACAAAAGAGGATTGTGAGTTATGTACATCCACTGTTACGGTGAGAAAAATGTGCTTTTTAAAAGCTTGCTTATTTTGTGAGCTGTTCTGTAGTGTGCGAGTTTACTGGTGTGCGGGACAAAAACCAGCTCAACTGTGCATGTAAATATGAATTATTTATTAAGAGCCTTTTTTCATTAATAGAGCAATTTGCAAGCTAGATCTTTCAGGAGAAACTTTATTGTGCTCTTCCAATGGGTGTGATGTGTCTTCACAAGTGTGTGAGTGTTTGTTACTCGTCCACTGGAATGTAATTCAAGACAGGAGTAATTCTCTGCCATAATGTTTGTGTGTGGAACGCTTGTTTAATCTGAAGACCAATGTGAAAGACATATTCATTATAGACAATCAACAAAGGATTTTGTTGATGGGACACCAGGAGTCAAATTGTTATTTTTTCAGCTGTAAGAGATCCGGTCTCTGTCTTTGTGCTAATGGTGACGAGTTAGTGTCCCAAAGAGGGACTAAGACCCCGATTCTGGGCGGGCAAACACAGTTAATGGCCTTGGGGCGTGAAAGCTTTGTGTGTGTGTGTGTGTGTCTGTGTGTGTGTGTGTGCTGACTTCATAAAGCTCATGTTGATCAGTCACTGTTGTTTGCTGCTACAGGCCTGTTTTGTGAGATCTGACAGTAAAACTCCTTCTGTTAGAGATTCACCACTGCGCTTGTTTTCACTGTATGCTACTACTTTTCTCTCTTCACATCATTCCACATGTTTTTGTGATCCCAGTAGAGCTGCTAACTTGTACTTTTTGTCAAACTAATATTTGTCTGATATTATATTATATTATTTTCTAAAACATATGAGTCATGATGTTTCTTGGGACCTTTGTTTAAGTTTACGAATTTTACATTGCAAAAAAATTGATTTAATAATCAGTCTTAAAGAGTACATTGTTATGATTTTTAAGAAATTTCATTATTTCTTAAACATTAAAATCTAAAATAATTTGCTGTATCAATGCTGTTGTGTATTTCACGGTGCAGTCGCATCTTCAGCCATAAAGCTGTATTATTCAACTGTTGGTGAAAACATGAATTAGCATGTTTGTATGAAATGCCACGTAATGCTAATAATACAATACAATACAAATACAAATTCTCACATGTATTTCATAAAACTTCAGAATTTAATGAAAACAGTAATGATAGAGATTTGGAAAATGAACAGCACATAAGCCAGCATAAGTAAACAATTGAAATGTATTCAGAAATGAACCTCTCCAGAAGTTTCTTTGACGTAACCTAATGCATCAAATCATTATTTTAAAATATGTCTTGTGCTTTCTAGTGACTCTCATGATGTAAATATGTACAGTACATTGGGAGGTTTGTGCATTTTCAATGATCGCTCTTCTCTTTCTTTGTGTGTGTAAGTGCCGATGTCTTTCATAGTTACGGTTTGAGGAAAAATAGTTATGATGTGGTTCTATTGGCTGTTACCTTGTGTTATTGCAATTTAGACATGATCTGTTGATTTATGCTAATTAATATGAAATTACTCTACCTCAATGTATGTTTTGTGCCCAAAAGAATACTTTATATTATTTATTTATATTCTATGTATGTAAAGTGATGTCCAATCTAAAACTATAGAAAAATGCTTACAATTTTATTTTTATTAGTACAAAATCATCATGAATAATAATCTGCATAAGAGTATAAAAAAGTGAATTAAAAACTGGACATGGAATTGAAAATGAGTCTATATCTGCTGTCTCTCCTTTGGTTTAATGACAGCAGCACTGGAGCTATGAAAAACTGATGATCATGTTTATTCTCCAGCATGAGAAAAATCCAAATAGCATCTTGAGTTTAATATAAATACAGTGTGTGTGTGTGTGTGTGTGTGTGTGTGTGTGTGTGTGTGTCTGTGTGTGTGTATGTGTGTATAGATGCGTACACATATATATACACACACACACACACACACACACACACACACACACACACATATTTAAGTGAAAGTATAAACTTTACATAATAGATAGAAAATGGGCTATTTGTGATAATTAAATGCGTGGTCTGCATTACAGTTCTATGACATTATTATCGTGTGCGATTGACAGGCTATTTGCTGCACGGTGGTGAACTGCAACTGTGACAGTTTCAGACCTGGTAAACTGAGGCGGCGTCTCTGTGAGCACTGCAGGCACGGCTGGGTTGCCCATGGTGAGTCTCACATTCTAAACAATATTACGTTACACACAAACATTCACACAACTTTAGACCACACTTTTGACTGTTGTCTGTTTCTCCTCTTTAATATTGTGGGGCAAAATGCTTACTAAGTGTAAGTGTAAGTGCTTTTATAAAATTATAAGCGTCAAACAATCTGAAAATGAAAGAAAATGAGGGACAGGTCAGGATTTTAATTTTTTTATTTTTGTGGTGATAATCAACATTTTGCCACAAATGCTGTTGACTGAGCTCAACTTGTATCGAACCTTAAATATTCCTTAAATTGGCATATTCAAATAATAATAATAATAATCATGAAGAAATTTGTTAGTTCTAAATGAATCTAAATTAATATTGCCTTTCTGACATTAAAGCTATGTGACGTAATTTATAAACTGATGGCCAGTTTAGAGTCCCAGTTTTTTTTTTTTTGTAATCATTAGTGTTTGTAGATGGTAATCATTTACAATATTGTCTGTAATTTTTCATTCACAAAAGCAAATAGATAAAAGCCCACTTTTATTACATGAAGAATTCTTCTTAAATTTGTAAAAATGCAAACTTAAAACCACAGTAAAAACAAAACAAAAAAACAGACAAATTCAGATGTCAATAACAGAAATGCTTTCATGAAACATATAGAGATGCTTTGCTGATTTCTGCATGTAAACCAATGCCTGTTTTGTTTAATTGCAGCTCTGAGTAAGCTGAAGATTCATCACATGTACCAAGGAAGCCAGGTGGAGATTGTTCACTCCAATGTGGTATTTGATATCTGTAGTCTGATGCTTTATGGGACGCAAGCGATTCCAGTGCGTCTCAAGATCCTGTTGGACCGCCTCTTCAGCGTTCTTAAGCAGGAGGAGGTTATTCAGATCCTAAATGCACTGGACTGGACTCTCCAGGACTACATCCGCGGTTACGTCCTGCAGGTGAGCTGCTGCCCATCTGATCCGGCCACTCGAACCGACTCACAGAATAACACATTTCAATTTGAGATGGATAATTACAGTTTTGTCACACTCTTCTATGAAAATCCGTTGGTTAGCCACCGAGGTTTCTTTCATTCTATTTGCTTATCAAGTATTCAGGTGCTTGAATTAAATTCATGGTAGTTCCTCTAGTGAAGAATGTAAAGTTAAAGCCTCTTCAGACTTCCAGATGAATGCTGTATGATGAAATATTTATTCTGGTTACAACATGAAGCTGCTGCATGACTTTCAAAGCCTGCTGGCACTCAAGAGTAATTACAGGCGGACTGAAAGACTTGCCCGACTCCCCTCTGATCTCTCCCCTCCCCTCCTACTTCGACAGGGAAACCTGCATCATCTAAATGAAGAAAAATTACGCTCCAGAATGAATCGCTCTGCTGCAGTAATTAGACCTCTCAAGTCCAAATGCATTAGATGTATGGATGACTTGTTATTTAGTAACTCTGTCAATCTGTCAGAAGTTATGGAGTATTTTAGGACCCAAGCGTAGAGCATTTGTTAGTTTAGAATTCGTAATGCAAATTATATTCCTTGTGTGTATGTGTCTAGGATGTGGCCGGTAAGGTATTGGACCGCTGGGCCATAATGACCTTTGAAGAGGAGATCGTTACGCTGCAGCAGTTCCTGCGCTTTGGAGAGACCAAGTCCATCGTGGAGCTCATGGCACTGCAGGATAAGGAGGGACAGGCAGTCGTAGTCCCAACCACAAGAACCAATTCTGACATCCGCAGCTTCATCGAAAGCAGTACGCAGCGGCCTGTGCGTCTGCCGGCTAAAACCGAAGCACCTGGTTGCAGTAACGGACACCATTTTGAAACACTGGTCAACAGTATGGCCCTCATGCTGCCACTGCAACTGCTGAATTCTGTTCCGGCACCATTGCTGAGCTCCAGTAGCGATTCCAGCCACCAGGACGCACAGCCGAGACACGAGACGTCAGACGTGAGCCTTGACGGCGCTCCGTTCGACGCTGGCCCCGTGAGAGCAGAGATGCTGCTGGACGCTGAGTCTCCAAAGATGGAGTCGGAAGAGTTTAACGTGAGCGGAAACTCCTCTCCCTCCACGCCTTGCACATCCTCCATCACTTCTGAAATCACACACATGTCTCCTGAGAACAAGGTGCGGTGTGCAGAGAAGAATGGATCCTTGAAGAAGGGCCGCGTGTTCTGCAGCGCCTGCGAGAAGACTTTCTATGACAAAGGCACTCTGAAGATCCACTACAACGCCGTTCATCTGAAGATCAAACACAAGTGCACCATCGAGGGCTGCAACATGGTCTTCAGCTCCTTACGCAGTCGGAACAGGCACAGTGCGAACCCGAACCCGCGGCTGCACATGCCCATGAACCGCAATAATCGTGACAAGGACCTGCAGGGCAGTCTGAGCCCGAGGCAGGAGGACGGAGCCGAGGGCGAGAAGCGAGACTTCAGTGCCATCTCAGAGAGCAGGACCGTCTCAAGTTTCATCATCCGCAACTCAGAGTCCAAACTCCACGGCTCTTTATCCGGCATGAGCCAGAGCGGCATCCTCTTTCCCAATTTAAAGACAGTGCAGCCCGTGCTTCCCTTTTACCGGAGCCTGGTGACCCCTGCCGAGCTGGCTCATACGCCAGGCAGTCTGCCCTCTCTCCCGCTTCTGTCTTCTTCGGTGCCCATCAGCACTGGTCACATGCAGAGCGGCTCGGAGCCGGTGCCCAAAAAGAAGTCCAGAAAGTCCAGCATGCCCATCAAAATTGAGAAGGATGAGCTGGTGGCAGAGGGCGTGTCAGAGGAGGAGACTCCGCCCCTCAGCCCCTGCACAGACACAGAAAAGTGCGACGTCAGCAATATGGGGCGCGAACCTGTGGACTGTGACATCCCATCCGGCCTCAACTCACAAGACACACAATGGGACAAACTAACTCAGGAGGACAGTCGTATGATCTCGCTGTCGTCTCCTTCTCTCTTTCACAATAAACAGAACGATGAGAAAGAATGGGAGTCGTCAAAATGTGAAGAAGCAGCATGCAGTTCGCGACCAGAGCAGCCCTGTGGCCACCGACCGGCCTATTTCACACACGGCAGTGAAAACTGTGCAGACGGCTGCAGCGACCCAGAGCCCAGATGTCCAGATGATAAAGACGAGCAGGCACATCCATGCGAGATCTGCAGTAAGACATTTAAAAACCCTTACAGTGTCAAAATGCATTATCGAAACGTACACTTAAAGGAGATGCACATGTGCACTGTGGATGGCTGCAATGCTGCTTTTCCGTCCCGTCGCAGCAGAGACAGGTAAGATGGGAAGGCTTGAGGGAAATTAATGCTTGTTACACCAGGCTTTTTTTTAAAAGCACATGACAGTTTTTGTGTTGCTGTATTAGGACTAAGAGTTTGAGAATTGCTTTTATTGATGCAAAAAAAATTGAAACAAAAGCATGTTGGATTTGTCTTCAAACATTTTTGCTTTTAATTCTCTAGACACAGTGCAAACCTGAATCTGCACAACAGGCTGTTGACCAAAGATCATTCAGGAACATCTTCTCTCCGCAGAGAGCATCCAGACCTCCCTCACAAAGAGCCCCTCAGCCAGATGTCTGTCATCCTCAAAGAGAGTCACCGTACGGGCCTCGTCTTCCCCATGAGTAAATCACTGGAGAGAGCGTCTGAGCCGGTAGAGGGCGCTGTGGAGAATGAAGCGGTGCTGGACCTGAGCACCAGAGGAAGCACCCAGTCCTGGGACTCAGACGTAGGTAGTGAGGAAGGGCTCCCTCTGGAGGACAGTGACGAGAGCTGCGATGGAACGGCCGTGTCTCCGCCTTGCCTCAGTCAGCAGACAAACGGCTCGTCGCCCATCACCTGCCATCTCTGTCAGAAAGTTTACAGCAACAAAGGCACATTCAGGGCTCATTACAAAACGGTGCACCTTCGCCTTCTTCACAAGTGCAAAGTTCCAGGGTGTGACACTACGTTCTCCTCTGTTCGGAGTCGCAACAGACACAGTCAGAATCCAAATCTACACCGCAACCTTGCGATGAATACCTCCCTGAATCAAGAGTAGGGCACACACTCAGAGCCATATTCTCTTAAATATACATAGTCAAAGATTTACTCCTAACTCCTAATTCGGGTTCAAAAGCACTCCGCTCTTTTTACTGCACAATCAAGCACAACTGGAAGGACACAATCATATTTATAAAAACCTGATGTTACCTTTTTAATGTTGAGATATGTTTTTCATCTCTAATGTAATATCTACTTGACAAACGTTACTTATATTTATTGATTTTTAATAGCAGGACAGAAAGATGCCTAGAAATGACTGAAGAAATGACAGGGTAAAAGATCGAAGAGATAGAGGTACTCTCCACATGAGAAAGCACATACAGAATAACTTTAATAACCTTAAAACAACCAGTGCTGTTATACAGTATGTTAAGTCCCTCATTCTTTATCCAAAGCCACATAACAATCATGTCTTGTTTTCCTTCTCTGCACTTATGCATTGAGGGGACACATCCCTCCTCAGCATGAGACAGAGACAGAACATTGATACAGAGTCTACAGCAGATGAGAGAGTGACTGCTAGAAAGAGCGAGCGAGCAAGCACTACTGAGTGTTGGTGAGAAAGTGATGAGGAGCACGAGCCGTTTGTAGGTGCAGGATTCACGTTACAATGTGCTGCAGTGAATTTTCTGCTAGTATATTTGTGTTTGCTTGGTGTTCAGATTTGTTTTATTACAAAAGATTCAGTGAAGTTGATAGATTGTGTTGCTGTTCCAATCAATATGCTCTTTAAAGAGGCTGTTGTGTTCCTGTTGAGTAAGTTGTTGTGTGTAAATTTTACATTTAGGGGCCAAGCACCTGCAGTGTTTGTTCATCGTCTTATTCTTCTTGTGTCGTGGGAGTCCCTTGAATAAATTTGGCTTCACTTAAACTCTATAGCACCAAACAGTTCACTCTTTCAACCATGCCGCTTAGTAACAAATGTTTGTGATAACGTCCATTTGGCAGCGTTCGCTTTGTCTTCACACTCTCTTCTTGTTGTTATATCAGTCTCATTGTCCTGGTTATTTAAGTTTGAACCCTTCACGTCTCAGTTGTTTTTACAATTATTACATTAAATCATTTTAATTGAGTTGAGTTTAATATTAAATTGAGTTGTCATGTAACTGCTGCTGTCGTGCTTGGCCCCTTCATTGCTGCTTGCAGCTATATTGCTATAGTTGTTATTCATGTGGAGACCAAAGATTCTTAATCCAGGAAGGTCTGTTTTAAACAACAGGAGCATCAGACTGCACACATGGACACACACATATGAAAGATTCAGTCAAGATTCAGTTTTGTAACACATTTTCATCAGTTCAATGTGATGTTGCTCTACAATGAGTTTAATATCAGTACAGTCAAAGGACTGTACCAGCGAAGGCTTAGGCTGAGGACAGCAGATGAGGACATACTGATAGAAATCAAAGCTGAACTGATCAAGTCTTACACTGGCTCCCACAAGCTAACACAAACCTGGACATTTATTCCTTTAATTTTGTAAAATCTTTTGTAACCTGCCCTCCTCCCCTCCACCAGAAGTGTATGCTGAAACGTGATAAGAAGGGTTATCAGGATAATAATACCAATCTAATGCACAAACATTTATTTGTGTTCAATAAAATCATTTTGTGTGTGTTAATAAACAGTTATTTAAAAATACCAGTAAATGCTTACTGTTATCCATAAATATAGTTAAGCAGGGGGAGGGAATAAAATCTACTTTTTTTTTTCTTTGTTCTTTTCCGAGCCAAGTGTGATTTGGAATGACAAACATAACATTCACAATTTCAAGTTTGACAAGATCTGTATTTCTTAGCAGAAGGAAAATATGCCTGACATCAGACAAGATCTCTGATTTTTAGACATTCGAGAAGACGCTGTGACCTTGTTAACTACACATTTATTTATTTTGCAAACTTTTTCATCTGAAGCAACATACAGTTTTGTTTTGTGTGTGTGTTTGTGTTTGCACAGCTTGCTCTGGGTTCACTCAGATATGAAATACCTGTGACTAGGCTCAGAGTGCAGCCTAGTGAAAAAATAGTATACTTTAGTACAATTTATCCGTATATACTTTAGTATAACTAAATATATTTGTGGCACACTATAAATTGGTATACTTAAAGTCTGCTAAATTGGAACAACAAATCTTGTACTAAATGCATTTTAGTTGTGTAAAAGCAGTGCTGAAGTTAAACTAAATTTGTAATAAATATACTTGTTTGTGCTAAAGTGGAACTATTCCAAGTATACTTAAGTACACTTTAAGTATACTCTTTTATTTAATTTTTGAAATGCAGAATTCATTCAGCATAATCTTCAAATGTATTTTGGTGAGATTACAATTGCAAATTGTAAAAAACACTGTAAGAGTGTTGAACATACATTAATATTATACTAATAACAAACTGAGGTCATACTATCCCTTACTTTTAGTGACTTTAAAATGCATTGCAATGGCATTCCAAGTAAACTTGAAGTTTGCTAATGGCACAATTATTGTGTGCTTCAAATGCAATAAATTAAGCTTCATAAATAATGGCACAGCTTAACCTGTTAACGTTTGCCAGAGCGACGGCGCACTGAAGCGTTTTTTTCCCCACTGTAATAATGAGTCACAAACGCGTCCACTGCTGAAATCCCAGTTTAGTTAGAGAGGTAAGGGTCCACAGAACAACATCCCAGCGAGCACTTTTAGTCCAGCGAAACAATAACGTTGTAATAAGGATGACTATTCCTTTGTTTACATTTCATTTCTTCGGGAGAGTTATTGTACGCGTCCGTTATGGAATAAATTACGCTCAAAAACAGCATCTTGGTGGTAAAAAACAACACGGTGTTGTAGCATACAGTTTTACAAACAGAATGAGACCGTCCACGGAAAAAAAAGTCTCAGAAAAGCGGAATATAGATTATTTGAATTTGCCGCTCTCTCCTGAAAGCGTGACGCACGCTGCTTTATCCATAAAAAACTGTTTTTTTTTTCTTCTACATTTTTTATATGTGTGTGTGTGGGTATTGTGTGGGGAATGTGGCCGTATCTGCATGATTATCATATGTATGGAC
This sequence comes from Barbus barbus, assembly GCF_936440315.1. Taxonomy (NCBI): domain Eukaryota; kingdom Metazoa; phylum Chordata; class Actinopteri; order Cypriniformes; family Cyprinidae; genus Barbus; species Barbus barbus. The sequence goes on from NC_136750.1 coordinate 31,457,641, forward strand.
GGACATCAGCGTGTTTATTACCGACTCTATGACGGCTATCATTGTGATTCAATGATCAGCTATTATTGATTATTTGGCCCATCTGGATGATTATCATCTGTATGGAAGCACATCAGCGTGTGATTACTGACTGTATGACCATGTCATGAATATGTATAATGACTAACATAGTTTGTATAATTCTGCAATACTGCAATTCTGGTGGTTATTTTTCCTCAAACAGGGGGGCAGGGTGGACTATAAATATTTTCAGAAAAAATATTGCAGGAATCTAATTTTTCATGGTATCTTCTTCAAATTTGAAATATAAACTCATGAGACACGTGACTTTCAACCCATTACTTTTCTGGAATGCTCCATGACTTATTTCATGTATTTGTATATGAAATAAAAAACATTCAGTGTGGAAAAACATTTTTCAAGGCACGTCAGTGTCTATAACTTTTTATCTTTTTGAGCATTATCAACTCTGGATGATGGATAGTAAAGCATAGAGTGGAGTGTCTTCTTTCCAAAGATACCTAATTTGTTTGTGTAGCACACTTTGTTAGGAACTGTTACCATTTTAATTTAGGTACTGTAGGTTTTTTCACCTGTGAGGCCCCAAATGGTGGGGCGAAGGTTAATAGGTTAAGAAACTGCGTTTTACTAACACCCCCATCATACCAGTCAACTCAGTTATCCAGAGAACATCAGTGAAACACTTGACACAGACATTTGAACATTTGCTGAAAGAAACATTGCAGACTGGATTCGAGCCCAGGACGCTGCCACACACGAGCACTCGCTTTACCAGATGCTCCACCAAAGCAGACATGCACTGTGATAAACTAAGGTTACTTTTTTAGTCTTTCTATTAGGGCTGTATACCTTGGAGAACCTGGCGATACGATACATACCTCGATACACAGGTCACGATTCGATACGTACCTCGATACAGAGCTGTCTCGATACGATTTGATACAATGTGACACGATTCGATACGATTCAATAAAAATACATGGGCCAGAGCCAATTAGTTAATGCTGAACACATTTACTCAACAAACAGAACTCTGCATTTTTCTTCAATTTAATGAAGACAAAAGTGCATTATAACAAAGTGCATTTTGCTTAAATATTTGCAACTTTAAGTGCTCTGATTAATTGTACACAAATTGTATTATGTACCATGTACTGCCATAACATATTTCACTATGAAATCACTTAAAGGTGCCATAGAATGCATTGATACAGTATTTTAAATTGTTCTCTGATATCTACACAGAAGGTATGTGGCTTAGGTAAGGGCAAAAAATCTCCAGAAACGATTTTACATGTCCATTTACAACCCTAGGATTTCTCCCTAGAATGAAACGGTCTGTTATTGGCTTATTTGGCAGGGTCATGAATAATAATGAGCTCTGCTCTGATTGGCTGTTTCACAGTACGGATCATCAGCAAGAAGGAAGCACAGGGAGGAAAATATATATTTAAATACTTTCTCTCGCAGTTATATCGTCGGGTAATTATACTGTATATAAAACGCGGGCATCAGGGAGCCGTTATTAATATGCGAGGCATTGAAACTGCTTTTGAACGATCCATCGATCGCGTTATAGTTCACTTTCAAGAGACGTGATCACACAAACTATGTTTACATTATGGAGCAACAGTACTTACCACACATGTCACAAGATCAGATGCTTGTCAGTGGTGCTCAGGATCTGTAAGTCATTCGCCATCATCCTCATCTCTCCTTACTGAGAGTGAAATCTTATGTACTGTAACAGGCTACCGCTAGCAAGGAGCTAACCATGTCCCTTTAGTGGCTCGCGTTATTTGCTTTCTGTGCCTTGTGAGTGCCTTGCTTTCTGTGAGTTTTTTTTAAACTCGCGGGCGCCGCTGCGCCCCCTAATGGCTGGGCGGAGTATCGATACTAAGGGCTAGAATATCGATACTGTATCTTTTTTTATTATATCGGTATGTATCTAAGAATCGATATTTTGAGCACACCCCTACTTTCTATACTGTTAGAAATACTACTATAAGTAAACTTTTTTTTTTTTCATCAATGATGGCGCAATTTATGTGGACTTAAAAGACTGCAAATCGTGTGCGTGAAAATAAACGCGAAACGGCCTGTATAGAACACGAAACTGCACTAAATTTGAAGCTGTTAAAGTCAGCGGACACAACATTAAATATCATCTGCAGAATGTTTTGCTTCCCTTTTCCGTTTTATCGCGCGACGGCAGGACATGCTTTTACATCAATGAGAGGTGGTGTACAGATGTAACCGTGTTAAAGAAGATGTGCTCTTCAGATCTAGAAACGCTCTTCATTAACTGCAAGACGTTCTATTCGCCTCGGGAGTTCTACTCATTCATTCTTGTGAGTATTTACATTCCACCGCAAGCGCATGTGAGCACAGCTTTACAGAAGCTCGCTGATCTGATCACAGAGAGTGAGCAACAACACACGGACTCTGTTTTAATCATTCTCGTGGACTTTAATAAAGCAAATCTCTCCCGCGAACTGCCAAAATACAGACAGCACATCACATGTCCCACCAGAGACAGTAATATATTGGATCACTGTTACACAGCGATAAAGGACGCATATCACTCGATTCCACGAGCAGCTTTAGGACTCTCTGATCACTGTTTGGTTCATCTTATTCTGACGTACAGGCAGAAACTTAAATCTGCAAAGCCTGTATTAAGATCTGTTAAAAGATGGACTAATGAAACAGAGCAGGACTTACAAGCCTGTTTCTCTCTCACTGATTGGTCTGTTTTTGAAGCCACTGCCATCGATCTGGACGAGCTCACAGAGGCTGTAACATCTTATATCATTTTCTGTGAGGATATGTTCATTCCTAACAGGACTCATCTAATCTACAACAATGACAAACCATGGTTCACTGCAAAACTCAGACAGCTCCGTCAGGCCAAAGAAGATGCTTACAGAAAGGGGGATAAAGTATTGTACAAACAGGCCAAATACACACTGGAAAAGGAGATCAGAGTGGCAAAGAGGAATTATTCTGACAAGCTAGGGAAAAAATGATCTTCCAGTGATCCTGCTTCAGTGTGGAAAGACATGAAGGATATCACCAGTTACAAGACACCATCCCCCAGCACTGTGGAGAATCAACAACTAGCAGACGACTTGAACGAGTTTTATTGTCGTTTTGAAAAAACACCCCACACTCGTCCTGAACACCTCTCCACACAACCATTAACACCTCCAGCAACCCTCCTCTCCCCCACACCTACAATTCAAATCAATGAAGATGTGTGCCTGGTCTTCAGATAGAACAAAAGAAGGAAAGCACAAGGCCCAGACGGTGTGTCACCAGCCTGTCTGAAATGCTGTGCTGACCAGCTGGCCCCCATCTTCACACAGATCTTCAACAAATCAGTGGAGCTGTGTGAAGTCCCCTCATGCTTCAAATGCTCCACCATCATCCCCGTCCCAAAGAAACCCAAAATTACTGGACTTAATGACTACAGACCTGTGGCTCTAACGTCTGTAGCCATGAAATAATTTGAAAGACTGGTTTTGGCTTATCTGAAGGACATCACTGGACCCTTACTGGACCCCCTGCAGTTTGCCTACAGAGCAAACAGGTCTGTGGATGATGCAGTCAACATGGGACTGCACTTCATCCTGAAGCATCTGGACAGACCAGGGACTTATGTGAGGATCCTGTTTGTCCGTCTTTAACACCATCATTTCGGAAACCCTTCAGAATAAACTAACCCAGCTCTCCGTCCCCACCTCTGTCTGTCAGTGGATCAACAGCTTCCTGACAGACAGACAGCAGTTAGTAAAGCTTGGTAAATTCACATCTGGCACTCGTACCATCAGCACTGGAGCTCCTCAGGGCTGCTTACTCTCCCCACTGCTCTTCTCTCTCTACACCAATGACTGCACCTCTAAAGACCCCTCTGTCAAGTTCCTGAAGTTTGCAGACGACACCACACTGATCGGCCTCATCCAGGACGGTGACGAGTCTGCTTACAGACAGGAGGTTAAGGAGCTGGCTGTCTGGTGCAGTCTTAACAACCTGGAGCATAATACGCTCAAAGCTGTGGAGATGATCATGGACTTCAGGAGAAATCCCCCTGCTCTCCCCCCACTCACCATCATGAACAGCACTGTGACTGCAGTGGAGTCATTCAGATTCCTGGGCACCAGCATCTCTCAGGACCTGAAGTGGGATATTCATATAGACTCCATTGTCAGAAAGGCCCAGCAGAGGTTGTACTTTCTTCGCCAGCTGAGGAAGTTTAATCTGCCACAGGAGCTGCTGAAACAGTTCTACTCCGCCATCATTGAATCCATCCTCTGCACTTTAATAACTGTCTGGTTCAGCTCAGCTACCAAATCTGACCTCAGAAGACTACGGAGGGTAGTCCGGACTGCTGAGCGAATCATTGGTACAACCCTCCCCACTCTCAAGAACTGTACTTATCCAGAGTGAGCAAAAGGGCTGGTAAAATCACTCTGGACCCCTCACATTCAGCACACTCCCTCTTTGGACTGTTACCGTCTGGTCAATGCTACAGAGCTCTGAGCACCAGAAAGACCAGACACAGGAACAATTTCTTCCCTCAGGCAATCCATCTCATGAACACTCAACAATAAACGTGGAACAGACAATTATAATACATTATCCGTTCACCACACTCACTTATTTTTATTTTCTCATTTCTAATTTGCACATACTTGACCTGTACATACATATTTGTCTATATTATATATTGTGTTTTTGTTGCTTCGTACATTGCCTATTTGGATAGTTGTATATTATTCTTTTATTATCTGTGTCCTGTCCTGTTGCTGTCTTTGTGTTGCACTGTGGTGCTTCTGTCACTACAACAAATTCCTTGTATGTGTAAACATACTTGGCCAATAAAGCTCATTCTGATTCTGATTCTGATTCTGATTCTGACATGATCTGTCATTAACACTGCAGGAAACTGGATGATAAACCGGAATAACATAAGTTTTATTCTAGAACATGCACTAACACCGACAGTTCCGTCAGTTGGTGGAAGAATGTGAACCCTTACAGAAAAACCACGTGGTCATATAAATGTGATTCTGCAAATGTGAAATTTAATGTGTGAAAACGTGATCACGTATGGAAAACCCATCCGTAACATCTCTGCTCATTGTCTCTGCACGCTTCAAATCTCAATGTACTGCACAGATATTAATATGAAATGCAATGAAATGTTTTGGCGGTTTGACGGTCTCGCAGTAGGCCTACGCTGTGGATTTATATGTGACGTATGAATTGAAATTATTTGAAAACATTTTGTTGCTGTCACAGATCTGCCAGGCTCTGTCACCAGCCAATCACAGCGCACTCCCTCACCTGAGTACTGATCACAGGCACCTGCACATCATTGAACCACTCATTAGCCATGCCATAAATACACACACCTCACAGCACTCCAGTGTCCGGTCTCGTTCATGCGAAGAGGACTGCCATAGCTATCACAGCCCTATGCCTACTACTTACCTCCTTGTCTACTTACCTGCAGTGTTTCCTCCCGAGTGTGTTCTCCAGCGATCCCCAGTCAGTCTGCTCCTGTGTTCTATCCCAGTCTGCCATCTTGGTGAGGTGTGTGTCCAGTTCGTGTTCCAAGATTCCTGTCAAAAGAAGATACTCAAGTTAACACTTCTCCAGATTAACGAAGACCTCCAGGATAACCACTCACCTGTCTCACTCCTTGTTGCTCAGCTATTTGTCAATAAATATCAATACCTGTCAATTAATCCATCTCTCTGTCCGAGTCCTACTTCTGTAAGAGAAGACAAACACCGACAGACAAACAGCATGAGCACTCCCGACCCCTTCCAAGAGCTCGTGGATATACTGCGATGAGCTCTCACACCGGCACCACCGCCTGCACCTCCCATCACTTCCATCATCAGTTCTTCCACTACAGTGATCTCCAGTCCCATGGCCAGGCCAGCGCCCTTCTCTGGCGTGGTGGAGGAGTGCAACGGATTTTTGTTGCAATGTTCCCTAGCTCTTGAAATGCAACCTCAATTGTACCCCAATGAAAAAGCAAAGATCGCTTTTATCGTTTCTCTTCTGAAGGGAAAGGCGTTACAATGGGCAGAAACCATCTGTGCACAAGAAGGTACAGTCACACAATCCCTACAAAATGTTGTACATCACTTCCGAGAAGTCTTTGGCAAACCTGCGCACAGCACTTCAGTAAGTGACAAATTACATAATTTACGTCAAGATACCATGTCCATTAATGATTATGCCCTTCAGTTCCGCTCCCTTGCAACAGCCAGCGGATGGAACGACCGAGCCCTTTTAACTGTCTACCGTCAAGGGTTGGAGCCCAGACTCCGCTTACAGCTGGCTGCCCGATGATTCCCATGGATTGGAAAGTCTCATCCAACATTCCATTCGCTGCACTACACAAATGATATCTTGTCTTGAAGAACTAACTTCCATTACAGATTGCAATTCACTCCTCCGCCACCCAACAGGCGAGCACCCTCCAGAACCAGTCAACGAACCCATGCAAGTAGACCATTCACGACTGTCTAATCAAGAACGACAAAGAAGATTTGCTCTTGGTTTGTGTCTGTATTGTGGAGAGAAGGGGCATCTTCGTGCCACATGCCCCGTGCGACCCCCACTCAGTCGTAAATGTGTTAATCACAGTGCTGGGCCTGTACATCTGAAAATTGGATTGCTGCATCAAGAGAACATCCATTTACTGGTTCTGGAGGGTTCCACTGCCGATGATATCCTCGGACGGCCTTGGTTTGTTCAACATGAGCCCAATATTTCATGGCATACTGGTGAGGTCCTGAAGTGGGGTAACCAATGTTTCACCAACTGTTTTCCCAATGCACCTAAACCTGTCTTTCCTTCAGTTGAGTCCATCGCCTTGAACTCCACGACCATTGAAAGCCCTCCAGAGAAGTTATCAGTAGAAATTCCGTTACCCCCTTCCTCTCGTCCCAGCGGCGTTAGAACATCTTCGCAGAGCCACCGTGTTCACCAAGTTGGAACTCCGCAGCGCCTATAACCTCATCAGAATACGTGAGGGGGACGAGTGGAAGACGGCTTTTGTGACCCCTACTGGCCACTAGGAATATCTGGTCATGCCCTATGGTCTTGTCAACGCCCCCTCTGTATTTCAAGATTTTATGCATGAGGTGCTCCGGGAGTATCTCCATAAGTTTGTGTTGGTCTACATAGATGAAGTGACATTCAGCCAAGTATGGTGACCCATACTCGGAATTCGTGCTCTGCATTTAACCCATCCAACGTGCACACACACAGCAGTGAACACACACACACCGTGAACACACACCCGGAGCAGTGGGCAGCCATTTATGCTGCGGCGCCCGGGGAGCAGTTGGGGGTTCGGTGCCTTGCTCAAGGGCACCTCAGTCGTGGTATTGAGGGTGGAGAGAGCGCTGGACATTCACTCCCCCCACCTACAATTCCTGCCGGCCGGGGACTCGAACCCGCAACCTCAGTGCAGTTCCTTGGATATAACTTCGACAGCGGTGGCATCCAGATGGACGAGGGGAAGGTGGATGCCATTCGTAAATGGCTCACTCCTGAAACCATTAAAGAGCTTCAACGTTTCCTGGGGTTTGCCAACTTTTACCGCCTCTTCATCCATAATTACAGCTCCATCACCAGCCCACCGACCAACCTGCTCAGCAACAAACCCAAAACTCTCTCCTGGACCCCAGCCACCACCGAAGCCTTTGAAATGCTCAAAGAAGCGTTTACGAACGCCCCAGTACTTGTACACCCAGACCCTAAGAAACCATTCATTGTGGAGGTCGATGCATCCACCTCAGGAGTTGGAGCCATACTCTCCCAGCAGCAGGGGACACCAGTTAAACTCCATCCATGTACCTTCTTCTCTCGCAAGCTCAGCCCGGCGGAAAGAAACTACGATATAGGTAACAGAGAACTTCTCACCATTAAATTGGCCCTAGAAGAGTGGAGGCATTGTTTGGAAGGTGCACAACATCCCTTCACAGTTCTCACCGATCACAAGAACCTACAATATCTGAGAGAGGCCAAGAGACTGGACCCTCGTCAAGCCCGATGGGCCCTCTATTTCACACGCTTTAACTTCACGATTTCTTACCGTCCAGGTCCCGAGAATGTCAAAGCCGACGCCCTGTCTCGCCTCTGACTCCAAGGAAGAAACTAGTGAAGAACCTGAATCCATCATCCCCGAGAAGATCATCGTAAGCATTAATCTGGAATCTGAGGGAGCAAAAAAATCTAAATATTGAGAAAATCGCCTTTAAAGTTGTTCAAATGAAGTTCTTAGCAATGCATATTACTAATCAAAAGTGAAGTTGGGATATATTTACAGTAGGAAATTTACTAAATATCGTCATGGAACATGATCTTTACTTAATATCCTAATGATTTTTGGCATAAAAGAAAAATCAATAATTTTGACCCATAAAATTTATTTTTGGCTATTGCTACAAATATACCCGTGCTACTTATGACTGGTTTTGTGCTCCAGGGTCACATATGCATGTAAAGCTGCTTTACAATCATTTTCAACTAAAATAAATTACTGAAGGATTACTTCAATATTTAACAAATTAACATTGAAAGCCAATATGCGAGGGAGTGGTAATGGCCTTGAATATTAAGTGATTTTCACCTGAGAGACAAAGGGCCCTCCCCTAATGGCCCCATAATGGCCCATCAGTGTGACTGTGACTTTGAGGCAGGTAAGAGAGAATGTGAGGAGATTGAAAAAATTAGTATTTAAAATGATTTGTATTTTATTTACAACACCGTATAATCAAAGCATACATAATGAAGGTCAAAGACACATTGTTGTGCACACTGATCTAACCACAGAGATGTGAACAGACTTTAACTCATTCCTACTACAGATTCTGTTCAACAAGTGAAACAAATAAATCATACCTGATATTTACGTGTTATTTAAGTGTTTCTGCTACTTTCCATGGATTCAAGAAGAAAAAAATATAATCAGTAGTCAAGGATCTTGTTTTACCATAGAATATCAGTGTAGTTGAACATCTGATGTTGGTGCAGCACTCTCAGAGGAAAACAGTTGGAAGAGACTGAAAGTCAGCAGGATTCATCATCTGTGGTGCAGGTATCTGATTCAATAAAATACAAACAACCAAAAAAACAAAAAAAAAACAAAAAGCATTTGTGAGCATGTTTATATCAGGAGCATCTTCATATATATATATATATATATATATATATATATATATATATATATATATATATATATATATAGGTTTTGTAGCCATAGACTCATGCATGCTTTGTGTTATCGTAAAAAAATACATTTTATTTTTGAGAAACAAATTATTATTGTTTAGCACGTTATTAAAATCTATTTTTGAACAGAGTAGGCTATTAATCATAAACGTGTTCTAAACATACTTAGGCTCGTAGCACTCATCATGTTACAGTGTACACTCATGTTACTTTTATTGTTTTATATAGAGCATGAAAACATCATGGCACCGTAAGAAATTTAAATACAATGAAATGCCCATCATATTCAAAATGTTTTACTGGATTTCAAACATTTTAGTCAGGAATTATAGTTTGGGAAAACCCCAACTATGATTTTGTATTCATATAGCCATCCTGAGCATCATGTATGATTTTATAGTATAAAAGATATGATTCTGCCGTCATAGACTCACTCATGCTTTGTACCATAAAAGGATGAACTTTGTACTATAAAAAATATATTTTATATCTGAGAACTAATTGTTATCGTTTAGCACGCTATTAAAATATATTTGTGAACAGATTATTAATAATAAACGGTCTAAACATTCTTAGATGCGTTAACTAATGCAAAAAATAAACATTACTTACTCATCAGATCGATCTTCTCTACTTGATGAACTCTTGTTCTTCTTATTTTGAAGGAAATCCAGCGCGTCTTCTTCCAGAAACGGAACAGTAGCAGTGATGGGCTCCTCCTTTGTTAATGTTGGGCGTCTCCACGCGCACGGCTATTTTTATTTACATATGAACACGAGGGGGCGGGATCACATTAAAAATAATGAGTTAGACTGGACAGACAAAACATTGTGTTGGTTTCATACGGATTACTTCATCACTGAATATTTGTTTTCGATATGACTTTATTTGAAAGTAGATGCTTTTCTATAGAGATAACTCTCATGTCTGTGTGTTGAGTATTTGCTGAGTTACACTTCATTTTAGTGACGCATTTCTAAAAGCAGTTTGCGGAGACGGAGAAGACAGAGAGCGCATCCTGTTTGGTTACTTTATTCTTCAAAAGCACAAAGTTTAGTTGTTATTATGAGTGTATACAAGTAAAAGTAGAACCCTTACAGATTAGAATGGTCTATTGCTCTTATCTGAACGATCAAGAATGGCAGAGCTCATTTCATTGATTTTTGAAAACAATTTCCATCTGAAATACATGATTTATGAAAACAATTTCCAATGTGAAATACATGATTTATGAAAATGTCCATCTGAAACACATGATTTTTGAAAAAAATTTCCATCTTAAAATATATGATTTATGACAACGATTTAGGAAAATGTCCATCTGAAACAGGGTTAAGGGTTAAAAAAACATTAAAACAAAGTCCAATTTCGGTTGTGCACTGTCCTTCCACTCCTTCTGTCCACTTTCCAGTCCCACTCGGTTCTGGTCCCACTCCTAGGGCCCACCATCCATCCGAGTTCCTTGACTTTCAGCAAATTGAATTATTCCTGTTTAAATTCACACATTCTCCTCTTTAATCATTTCTTTGCTTTAAGCATGTATACATGATCTTATCATGAATCTATGAAGGCCTCATTTATACTGTGTTGAATCTCTATTTGAACTACCCATGCAGACATTAATCTTTCATGTCTAAAATAGATTTACAAAATGAACCCGGTCCGGGTTTTGCTCCAATCCAGGAGACCGCAGAATCCGGTCCGGGTTTTTTTCCAATCCAGGAGACCGCAAAATCCGGTGGTCCTCAGAATCCGGTCCGGGTTTTGCTCCAGTACATGATTTATGAAAATGTCCATCTGAAACACATGATTTTTTAAAGCAATTTCCAATGTGAAATACATGATTTATGAAAATGTCCATCTGAAACACATGATTTAAAAAAAAAATTCCATCTGAAATACATGATTTATGAAAAAGTCCATCTGAAACACATGATTTTTTAAAGCAATTTCCAATGTGAAATACATGATTTATGAAAATGTCCATCTGAAACACATGATTTAAAAAAAAAATTCCATCTGAAATACATGATTTATGAAAATGTCCATGTAAAATATATGATTTAAAAAAAAAAATTCCATCTGAAATACATGATTCATGAAAATGTCCATCTGAAACACATGATTTTTGAAAACAATTTCCATCTGAAATATATGGTTTATGACAACGATTTATGAAAATGTCCATCTGAAACAGGGTTTGGGCTTAAAAAAAAAAAAATAATAAAAAAAGTCAAATTCCGGTCGTCCTCAGAATCCGGTCCAGGTTTTGCTCCAATCCAGTATACCGCAGAATCCGGTCGTCCTGAGAATCCGGTCCGGGTTTTGCTCCAATCCAGGATACCGCAGAATCCGGTCGTCCTGAGAATCCGGTGCGGGTTTTGTCCAATCCAGGATATCGCAGAATTCGGTCGTCCTGAGAATCCGGTCCGGGTTTTGCTCCAATCCAGGAGACCGCAGAATCCGGTCGTCCTCAGAATCCGGTCTGGGGTTTTTTCCAATCCAGGAGACCGCAGAATCCAGTCGTCCTAAGAATCCGGTCCAGGTTTTGCTCCAATCCATGATTTATGAAAATGTCTATCTGAAAAACATGATTTTTGAAAACAATTTCCATCTTAAATACATGATTTTTGAAAATGATTTCCATCTGAAATACATGATTTATGAAAACAATTTCCAATGTGAAATACATTATTTATAAAAATGTCCATCTGAAACACGATTTTTGAAAACAATTTCTATCTGAAATACATGATTTATGAAAATGTACATCTGAAACACATGATTTTTTAAAATAATTTCCATCTTAAAATATATGATTTATGAACATTTCCATCTGAAATATATGATTTATGAAAACAATTTCCAATGTGAAATACATGATTTATGAAAAGGTCCATCTGAAACACATGATTTTTGAAAACAATTTCCATCTGAAATACATGATTTATGAAAATGTCCATCTGAAATACATGATTTATGAAAACAATTTCCAATGTGAAATACATGATTTATGAAAATGTCCATCTGAAACACATGATTTTTGAAAAAAATTTCCATCTTAAAATATATGATTTATGACAACGATTTATGAAAATGTCCATCTGAAACAGGGTTAAGGGTTAAAAAAACATTAAAACAAAGTACAATTTCGGTTGTGCACTGTCCTTCCACTCCTTCTGTCCACTTTCCAGTCCCACTCGGTTCTGATCCCACTCCTAGGGCCCACCATCCATCCGAGTTCCTTGACTTTCAGCAAATTGAATTATTCCTGTTTAAATTCACACATTCTCCTCTTTAATCATTTCTTTGCTTTAAGCATGTATACATGATCTTATCATGAATCTATGAAGGCCTCATTTATACTGTGTTGAATCTCTATTTCAACTACCCATACAGACATTAATCTTTCATGTCTAAAATAGATTTACAAAATGAACCCGGTCCGGGTTTTGCTCCAATCCAATAGAACGAAGAATCCGGTCGTCCTCAGAACCCGGTCCGGGTTTTGCTCCAATCCAGGAGACCGCAGAATCCGGTCGTGCTCAGAATCCGGTCGGGGTTTTGCTCCAATCCAGGAGACCGAAGAATCCGGTCATCCTGAGTATCCGGTCCAGGTTTTGCTCCAATACATGATTTATGAAAATGTCCATCTGAAACACATGATTTTTTAAAACAATTTAAATTTGAAATACATGATTTTTTTAAATTATTTCCTTCTGAAATACATGATTTTTTCAAACAATTTCCAATGTGAAATACATGATTTATGAAAATGTCCATCTGAAACACATGATTTAAAAAAAAAAAAATTCCATCTGAAATAAATGATTTATGAAAATGTCCATCTAAAATATATGATTTAAAAAGAAAATTCCATCTGAAATACATGATTCATGAAAATGTCCATCTGAAACAGGGTTAGGGCTTAAAAAAAAAATTAAAACAAAGTCCAATTCCGGTCGTCCTCAGAATCCGGTCCAGGTTTTGCTCCAATCCAGGAGACCGCAGAATCCGGTCGTCCTCGGAATCCGGTCCGGGTTTTGCTCCAATCCAGGAGACCGCAGAATCCGGTTTTCCTCGGGATCCGGTCCGGGTTATGCTCCAATCCAGGAGCCCGCAGTATCCGGTCGTCCTCAGAATCCGGTCTGGGTTTTGCCCCAGTACATGATTTATGAAAATGTCCATCTGAAACACATGATTTTTTAAAGCAATTTCCAATGTGAAATACATGATTTATGAAAATGTCCATCTGAAACACGATTTAAAAAAAAAAATTCCATCTGAAATACATGATTTATGAAAATGTCCATCTAAAATATATGATAAAAAAAAAATTCCATCTGAAATACATGATTCATGAAAATGTCCATCTGAAACACATGATTTTTGAAAACAATTTCCATCTGAAATATATGGTTTATGACAACGATTTATGAAAATGTTCATCTGAAACAGGGTTTGGGCTTAAAAAAAAAAAAAAAAGTCCAATTCCGGTCGTCCTCAGAATCCGGTCCGGGTTTTTCTCCAATCCAGGAGAACGCAGAATGCGGTCGTCCTCGGAATCCGGTCCGGGTTTTGCTCCAATCCAGGAGACCGCAGAATCCGGTCGTCCTCATAATCCGGTCTGGGTTTTGCTCCAGTACATGATTTATGAAAATGTCCATCTGAAATACATGATTTTTTAAAGCAATTTCCAATGTGAAATACATGATTTATGAAAATGTCCATCTGAAACGCATGATTTAAAAAAAAAATTCCATCTGAAATACATGATTTATGAAAATGTCCATCTAAAATATATGATAAAAAAAAAATTCCATCTGAAATACATGATTTGTGAAAATGTCCATTTGAAACACATGATTTTTGAAAACAATTTCCATCTGAAATATATGGTTTATGACAACGATTTATGAAAATGTTAATCTGAAACAGGGTTTGGGCTTAAAAAAAAAAAAAAAAAAAAAAAAAAAAGTCCAATTCCGGTCGTCCTCAGAATCTGGTCCGGGTTTTGCTCCAATCCAGGATACCGCAGAATCCGGTCGTCCTCAGAATCCGGTCAGGGTTTTGCTCCAATCCAGGAGACCGCAGAATCCGGTTTTCCTCGGGATCCGGTCCGGGTTTTGCTCCAATCCAGGAGACCGCAGTATCCGGTCGTCCTCAGAATCCGGTCTGGGTTTTGCCCCAGTACATGATTTATGAAAATGTCCATCTGAAACACATGATTTTTTAAAGCAATTTCCAATGTGAAATACATGATTTATGAAAATGTCCATCTGAAACATGATTTAAAAAAAAAATTCCATCTGAAATACATGATTTATGAAAATGTCCATCTAAAATATATGATTTAAAAAAAAAAATTCCATCTGAAATACATGATTCATGAAAATGTCCATCTGAAACACATGATTTTTGAAAACAGTTTCCATCTGAAATATATGGTTTATGACAACGATTTATGAAAATGTCCATCTGAAACAGGGTTTGGTCTTAAAAAAAAATAAAAATAAATAAAGTCCAATTCCGGTCATCCTCAGAATCCGGTCCGGGTTTTGCTCCAATCCAGGATACCGCAGAATCCGGTCGTCCTCAGAATCCGGTCCGGGTTTTGCTCCAATCCAGGATACCGCAGAATCCGGTAGTCCTGAGAATCCGGTCCGGGTTTTGCTCCAATCCAGGATACCGCAGAATCCGGTCATCCTCAGAATCCGGTCTGGGGTTTTTTCCAATCCATGAGACCGCAGAATCCAGTCGTCCTAAGAATCCGGTCCAGGTTTTGCTCCAATCCATGATTTATGAAAATGTCTATCTGAAAAACATGATTTTTGAAAACTATTTCCATCTTAAATACATGATTTTTGAAAATGATTTCCATCTGAAATACATGATTTATGAAAACAATTTCCAATGTGAAATACATGATTTATGAAAATGTTCATCAGAAACACGATTTTTGAAAACAATTTCCATCTGAAATACATGATTTATGAAAATGTACATCTGAAACACATGATTTTTTAAAACAATTTCCATCTTAAAATATATGATTTATGAACATTTCCATCTGAAATATATGATTTATGAAAACAATTTCCCATGTGAAATACATGATTTATGAAAAGGTCCATCTGAAACATGATTTTTGAAAACAATTTCCATCTGAAATACATGAGTTATGAAAATGTCCATCTGAAATACATGATTTATGAAAACAATTTCCAATGTGATATACATGATTTATGAAAATGTCCATCTGAAACACATGATTTTTGAAAAAAATTTCCATCTTAAAATATATGATTTATGACAACGATTTATGAAAATGTCCATCTGAAACAGGGTTAAGGGTTAAAAAAACATTAAAACAAAGTCCAATTTCGGTTGTGCACTGTCCTTCCACTCCTTCTGTCCACTTTCCAGTCCCACTCGGTTCTGGTCCCACTCCTAGGGCCCACCATCCATCCGAGTTCCTTGACTTTCAGCAAATTGAATTATTGATGTTTAAATTCACACATTCACCTTTTTAATCATTTCTTTGCTTTAAGCATGTATACATGATCTTATCATGAATCTATGAAGGCCTCATTTATACTGTGTTGAATCTCTATTTCAACTACCCATACAGACATTAATCTTTCATGTCTAAAATAGATTTACAAAATGAACCCGGTCCGGGTTTTGCTCCAATCCAGGAGACCGAAGAATCCGGTCGTCCTCAGAACCCGGTCCGGGTTTTGCTCCAATCCAGGAGACCGCAGAATCCAGTCCGGGTTTTGCTCCAATCCAGGAGACCGCAGAATCCGGTCTATTTCAACTACCCATACAGACATTAATCTTTCATGTCTAAAATAGATTTACAAAATGAACCCGGTCCGGGTTTTGCTCCAATCCAGGAGACCGAAGAATCCGCTCGTCCTCAGAACCCGGTCCGGGTTTTGCTCCAATCCAGGAGACCGCAGAATCCAGTCCGGGTTTTGCTCCAATCCAGGATACCGCAGAATCCGGTCGTCCTCAGAATCCGGTCCGGGTTTTGCTCCAATCCAGGATACCGCAGAATCCGGTAGTCCTGAGAATCCGGTCCGGGTTTTGCTCCAATCCAGGATACCGCAGAATCCGGTCATCCTCAGAATCCGGTCTGGGGTTTTTTCCAATCCATGAGACCGCAGAATCCAGTCGTCCTAAGAATCCGGTCCAGGTTTTGCTCCAATCCATGATTTATGAAAATGTCTATCTGAAAAACATGATTTTTGAAAACTATTTCCATCTTAAATACATGATTTTTGAAAATGATTTCCATCTGAAATACATGATTTATGAAAACAATTTCCAATGTGAAATACATGATTTATGAAAATGTTCATCAGAAACACGATTTTTGAAAACAATTTCCATCTGAAATACATGATTTATGAAAATGTACATCTGAAACACATGATTTTTTAAAACAATTTCCATCTTAAAATATATGATTTATGAACATTTCCATCTGAAATATATGATTTATGAAAACAATTTCCCATGTGAAATACATGATTTATGAAAAGGTCCATCTGAAACACATGATTTTTGAAAACAATTTCCATCTGAAATACATGAGTTATGAAAATGTCCATCTGAAATACATGATTTATGAAAACAATTTCCAATGTGATATACATGATTTATGAAAATGTCCATCTGAAACACATGATTTTTGAAAAAAAATTCCATCTTAAAATATATGATTTATGACAACGATTTATGAAAATGTCCATCTGAAACAGGGTTAAGGGTTAAAAAAACATAAAAACAAAGTCCAATTTCGGTTGTGCACTGTCCTTCCACTCCTTCTGTCCACTTTTGCAGTCCCACTCGGTTCTGGTCCCACTCCTAGGGCCCACCATCCATCCGAGTTCCTTGACTTTCAGCAAATTGAATTATTGATGTTTAAATTCACACATTCACCTTTTTAATCATTTCTTTGCTTTAAGCATGTATACATGATCTTATCATGAATCTATGAAGGCCTCATTTATACTGTGTTGAATCTCTATTTCAACTACCCATACAGACATTAATCTTTCATGTCTAAAATAGATTTACAAAATGAACCCGGTCCGGGTTTTGCTCCAATCCAGGAGACCGAAGAATCCGGTCGTCCTCAGAACCCGGTCCGGGTTTTGCTCCAATCCAGGAGACCGCAGAATCCAGTCCGGGTTTTGCTCCAATCCAGGAGACCGCAGAATCCGGTCTATTTCAACTACCCATACAGACATTAATCTTTCATGTCTAAAATAGATTTACAAAATGAACCCGGTCCGGGTTTTGCTCCAATCCAGGAGACCGAAGAATCCGCTCGTCCTCAGAACCCGGTCCTGGTTTTGCTCCAATCCAGGAGACCGCAGAATCCAGTCCGGGTTTTGCTCCAATCCAGGAGACCGCAGAATCCGGTCAGGGTTTTGCTCCAGTACATGATTTATGAAAATGTCCATCTGAAACACATGATTTTTTAAAGCAATTTCCAATGTGAAATAAATGATTTATGAAAATGTCCACCTGAAACACATTTTAAAAAAAAATTCCATCTGAAATACATGATTTATGAAAATGTCCATATAAAATATGATAAAAAAAAAAAAATTCCATCTGAAATACATGATTCATGAAAATGTCCATCTGAAACACATGATTTTTGAAAACAATTTCCATCTGAAATATATGGTTTATGACAACGATTTATGAAAATGTCCATCTGAAACAGATTTAGGGCTTAAAAAAAAAATTAAAACAAAGTCCAATTCCGGTCGTCCTCAGAATCCGGTCCAGGTTTTGCTCCAATCCAGGATACCGCAGAATCCGGTCGTCCTGAGAATCCGGTCCGGGTTTTGCTCCAATCCAGGAGACCGCAGAATCCGTTTTTTCTCGGAATCCGTTCCGGGTTTTGCTCCAATCCAGGATACCGCCGAATCCGGTTTTCCAAGGAATCCGGTCCGGGTTTTGCTCCAATCCAGGATACCGCAGAATCCGTTTTTTCTCGGAATCCGGTCCGGGTTTTGCTCCAATCCAGGATACCGCAGAATCCGGTCGTCCTGAGAATCCGGTCCGGGTTTTGCTCCAATCCAGGATACCGCAGAATCCGGTTTTTCTCGGAATCCGGTCCGGGTTTTGCTCCAATTCAGGATACCGCCGAATCCGGTTTTCCTAGGAATCCGGTCCGGGTTTTGCTCCAATCCAGGATACCGCAGAATCCGGTCGTCCTCGGAATCCGGTCCGGATTTTGGTCCGATCCAGGAGACCGCAGAATCCGGTTTTTCTCGGAATCCGGTCCGGGTTTTGCTCCAATCCAGGATACCGTCGAATCCGGTTTTCCTAGGAATCCGGTCCGGGTTTTGCTTCAATCCAGGATACCGCAGAATCCGGTCGTCCTCGGAATCCTGTCCGGGTTTTGCTCCGATCCAGGAGACCGCAGAGTCCGGTTTTCCTCGGTATCCGGTCCAGGTTTTGCCCCGATCCAGGAGACGAAGAATCCGGTCGTCCTGAGAATCCGGTCCGGGTTTTGCTCCAATCCAGGATACCGCAGAATCCAGTCGTCCTGAGAATTCGGTCCGGGTTTTGCTCCAATCCAGGATACCGCAGAATCCAGTCGTCCTGAGAATTCGGTCCGGGTTTTGCTCCAATCCAGGATACCGCAGAATCCGGTCGTCCTGAGAATCCGGTCCGGGTTTTGCTCCAATCCAGGATACCGCAGAATCCGGTTTTTCTCGGAATCCGGTCCGGGTTTTGCTCCAATCCAGGAGACCGCAGAATCCGGTTTTTCTCGGAATCCGGTCCGGGTTTTGCTCCAATCCAGGATACCGCCGAATCCGGTTTTCCTAGGAATCCGGTCCGGGTTTTGCTCCAATCCAGGATACCGCAGAATCCGGTCGTCCTGAGAATCCGGTCCGGGTTTTGCTCCAATCCAGGATACCGCAGAATCCGGTCTTCTTCGGATTCCGGTCCGGGTTTTGCTCCAATCCAGGAGACCGCAGAATCCGGTCGTGCTCAGTATCTGGTCGGGGTTTTGCTCCAATCCAGGAGACCGAAGAATCCGGTCATCCTGAGTATCCGGTCCAGGTTTTGCTCCAATACATGATTTATGAAAATGTCCATCTGAAACACATGATTTTTTAAAACAATTTAAATTTGAAATACATGATTTTTGAAAATTATTTCCTTCTGAAATACATGATTTTTTCAAACAATTTCCAATGTGAAATACATGATTTATGAAAATGTCCATCTGAAACACATGATTTAAAAAAAAAAATTCCATCTGAAATACATGATTTATGAAAATGTCCATCTAAAATATATGATTTAAAAAAAAATTCCATCTGAAATACATGATTCAAGAAAATGTCCATCTGAAACACATGAGTTTTGAAAACAATTTCCATCTGAAATATATGGTTTATGACAACGATTTATGAAAATGTCCATCTGAAACAGGGTTAGGGCTTAAAAAAAAATTAAAACAAAGTCCAATTCCGATCGTCCGCAGAATCCGGTCCGGGTTTTCCTGCAATCCAGAATACCGTAGAATCCGGTCCGGGTTTTGCTCCAATCCAGGATACCGCAGAATCCGGTCTTCTTCGGATTCCGGTCTGGGTTTTGCTCCAATCCAGGAGACCGCAGAATCCGGTCGTGCTCAGTATCTGGTCGGGGTTTTGCTCCAATCCAGGAGACCGAAGAATCCGGTCATCCTGAGTATCCGGTCCAGGTTTTGCTCCAATACATGATTTATGAAAATGTCCATCTGAAACACATGATTTTTTAAAACAATTTAAATTTGAAATACATGATTTTTGAAAATTATTTCCTTCTGAAATACATGATTTTTTCAAACAATTTCCAATGTGAAATACATGATTTATGAAAATGTCCATCTGAAACACATGATTTAAAAAAAAAAATTCCATCTGAAATACATGATTTATGAAAATGTCCATCTAAAATTTATGATTTAAAAAAAAATTCCTTCTGAAATACATGATTCATGAAAATGTCCATCTGAAACACATGAGTTTTGAAAACAATTTCCATCTGAAATATATGGTTTATGACAACGATTTATGAAAATGTCCATCTGAAACAGGGTTAGGGCTTAAAAAAAAATTAAAACAAAGTCCAATTCCGATCGTCCGCAGAATCCGGTCCGGGTTTTCCTGCAATCCAGAATACCGTAGAATCCGGTCGTCCTGAAAATCCGGTCTGGGTTTTGCTCCAGTACATGATTTATGAAAATGTCCATCTGAAACACATGATTTTTTTAAAACAATTTCCAATGTGAAATACATGATTTATGAAAATGTCCATCTGAAACACGATTTAAAAAAAAAATTCCATATGAAATACATGATTCATGAAAATGTCCATCTGAAAAACATGATTTTTGAAAACAATTTCCATCTGAAATATATGGTTTATGACAACGATTTATGAAAATGTCCATTTGAAACAGATTTAGGGCTTAAAAAAAAAAAAAAAAAAAAAAAAAAGTCCAATTCCAGTCGTCCTCAGAATCCGGTCCGGGTTTTGCTCCAATCCAGGATACCTCAGAATCCGGTCGTCCTGAGAATCCGGTCCAGGTTTTGCTCCAATCCAGGATACCGCAGAATCCAGTCGTCCTGAGAATTCGGTCCGGGTTTTGCTCCAATCCAGGATACCGCAGAATCCGGTCGTCCTGAGAATCCGGTCCGGGTTTTGCTCCAATCCAGGATACCGCAGAATCCGGTTTTTCTCGTAATCCGGTCCGGGTTTTGCTCCAATCCAGGAGACCGCAGAATCCGTTTTTTCTCGGAATCCGGTCCGGGTTTTGCTCCAATCCAGGATACCGCCGAATCCGGTTTTCCAAGGAATCCGGTCCGGGTTTTGCTCCAATCCAGGATACCGCAGAATCCGTTTTTTCTCGGAATCCGGTCCGGGTTTTGCTCCAATCCAGGATACCGCAGAATCCGGTCGTCCTGAGAATCCGGTCCGGGTTTTGCTCCAATCCAGGATACCGCAGAATCCGGTTTTTCTCGGAATCCGGTCCGGGTTTTGCTCCAATCCAGGAGACCGCAGAATCCGGTTTTTCTCGGAATCCGGTCCGGGTTTTGCTCCAATCCAGGATACCGCCGAATCCGGTTTTCCTAGGAATCCGGTCCGGGTTTTGCTCCAATCCAGGATACCGCAGAATCCGGTCGTCCTGAGAATCCGGTCCGGGTTTTGCTCCAATCCAGGATACCGCAGAATCCGGTCTTCTTCGGATTCCGGTCCGGGTTTTGCTCCAATCCAGGAGACCGCAGAATCCGGTCGTGCTCAGTATCTGGTCGGGGTTTTGCTCCAATCCAGGAGACCGAAGAATCCGGTCATCCTGAGTATCCGGTCCAGGTTTTGCTCCAATACATGATTTATGAAAATGTCCGTCTGAAACACATGATTTTTTAAAACAATTTAAATTTGAAATACATGATTTTTGAAAATTATTTCCTTCTGAAATACATGATTTTTTCAAACAATTTCCAATGTGAAATACATGATTTATGAAAATGTCCATCTGAAACACATGATTTAAAAAAAAAAATTCCATCTGAAATACATGATTTATGAAAATGTCCATCTAAAATATATGATTTAAAAAAAAATTCCATCTGAAATACATGATTCATGAAAATGTCCATCTGAAACACATGAGTTTTGAAAACAATTTCCATCTGAAATATATGGTTTATGACAACGATTTATGAAAATGTCCATCTGAAACAGGGTTAGGGCTTAAAAAAAAATTAAAACAAAGTCCAATTCCGATCGTCCGCAGAATCCGGTCCGGGTTTTCCTGCAATCCAGAATACCGTAGAATCCGGTCGTCCTGAAAATCCGGTCTGGGTTTTGCTCCAGTACATGATTTATGAAAATGTCCATCTGAAACACATGATTTTTTTAAAACAATTTCCAATGTGAAATACATGATTTATGAAAATGTCCATCTGAAACACGATTTAAAAAAAAAATTCCATCTGAAATACATGATTCATGAAAATGTCCATCTGAAAAACATGATTTTTGAAAACAATTTCCATCTGAAATATATGGTTTATGACAACGATTAATGAAAATGTCCATCTGAAACAGATTTAGGGCTTAAAAAAAAAAAAAAAAAAAAAAAAAAGTCCAATTCCAGTCGTCCTCAGAATCCGGTCCGGGTTTTGCTCCAATCCAGGATACCTCAGAATCCGGTCGTCCTGAGAATCCGGTCCGGGTTTTGCTCCAATCCAGGAGACCGCAGAATCCGTTTTTTCTCGGAATCCGGTCCGGGTTTTGCTCCAATCCAGGATACCGCCGAATCCGGTTTTCCAAGGAATCCGGTCCGGGTTTTGCTCCAATCCAGGATACCGCAGAATCCGTTTTTTCTCGGAATCCGGTCCGGGTTTTGCTCCAATCCAGGATACCGCAGAATCCGGTCGTCCTGAGAATCCGGTCCGGGTTTTGCTCCAATCCAGGATACCGCAGAATCCGGTTTTTCTCGGAATCCGGTCCGGGTTTTGCTCCAATCCAGGAGACCGCAGAATCCGGTTTTTCTCGGAATCCGGTCCGGGTTTTGCTCCAATCCAGGATACCGCCGAATCCGGTTTTCCTAGGAATCCGGTCCGGGTTTTGCTCCAATCCAGGATACCGCAGAATCCGGTCGTCCTGAGAATCCGGTCCGGGTTTTGCTCCAATCCAGGATACCGCAGAATCCGGTCTTCTTCGGATTCCGGTCCGGGTTTTGCTCCAATCCAGGAGACCGCAGAATCCGGTCGTGCTCAGTATCTGGTCGGGGTTTTGCTCCAATCCAGGAGACCGAAGAATCCGGTCATCCTGAGTATCCGGTCCAGGTTTTGCTCCAATACATGATTTATGAAAATGTCCATCTGAAACACATGATTTTTTAAAACAATTTAAATTTGAAATACGTGATTTTTGAAAATTATTTCCTTCTGAAATACATGATTTTTTCAAACAATTTCCAATGTGAAATACATGATTTATGAAAATGTCCATCTGAAACACATGATTTAAAAAAAAAAATTCCATCTGAAATACATGATTTATGAAAATGTCCATCTAAAATATATGATTTAAAAAAAAATTCCATCTGAAATACATGATTCATGAAAATGTCCATCTGAAACACATGAGTTTTGAAAACAATTTCCATCTGAAATATATGGTTTATGACAACGATTTATGAAAATGTCCATCTGAAACAGGGTTAGGGCTTAAAAAAAAATTAAAACAAAGTCCAATTCCGATCGTCCGCAGAATCCGGTCCGGGTTTTCCTGCAATCCAGAATACCGTAGAATCCGGTCGTCCTGAAAATCCGGTCTGGGTTTTGCTCCAGTACATGATTTATGAAAATGTCCATCTGAAAAACATGATTTTTTTAAAACAATTTCCAATGTGAAATACATGATTTATGAAAATGTCCATCTGAAACACGATTTAAAAAAAAAATTCCATCTGAAATACATGATTCATGAAAATGTCCATCTGAAAAACATGATTTTTGAAAACAATTTCCATCTGAAATATATGGTTTATGACAACGATTTATGAAAATGTCCATTTGAAACAGATTTAGGGCTTAAAAAAACAAAAACAAAAAAAAAAAGTCCAATTCCAGTCGTCCTCAGAATCCGGTCCGGGTTTTGCTCCAATCCAGGATACCTCAGAATCCGGTCGTCCTGAGAATCCGGTCCGGGTTTTGCTCCAATCCAGGATACCGCAGAATCCAGTCGTCCTGAGAATTCGGTCCGGGTTTTGCTCCAATCCAGGATACCGCAGAATCCGGTCGTCCTGAGAATCCGGTCCGGGTTTTGCTCCAATCTAGGATACCGCAGAATCCGGTCGTCCTGAGAATCCGGTCCGGGTTTTGCTCCAATCCAGGAGACCGCAGAATCCGTTTTTTCTCGGAATCCGGTCCGGGTTTTGCTCCAATCCAGGATACCGCCGAATCCGGTTTTCCAAGGAATCCGGTCCGGGTTTTGCTCCAATCCAGGATACCGCAGAATCCGTTTTTTCTCGGAATCCGGTCCGGGTTTTGCTCCAATCCAGGATACCGCAGAATCCGGTCGTCCTGAGAATCCGGTCCGGGTTTTGCTCCAATCCAGGATACCGCAGAATCCGGTTTTTCTCGGAATCCGGTCCGGGTTTTGCTCCAATCCAGGAGACCGCAGAATCCGGTTTTTCTCGGAATCCGGTCCGGGTTTTGCTCCAATCCAGGATACCGCCGAATCCGGTTTTCCTAGGAATCCGGTCCGGGTTTTGCTCCAATCCAGGATACCGCAGAATCCGGTCGTCCTGAGAATCCGGTCCGGGTTTTGCTCCAATCCAGGATACCGCAGAATCCGGTCTTCTTCGGATTCCGGTCCGGGTTTTGCTCCAATCCAGGAGACCACAGAATCCGGTCGTGCTCAGTATCTGGTCGGGGTTTTGCTCCAATCCAGGAGACCGAAGAATCCGGTCATCCTGAGTATCCGGTCCAGGTTTTGCTCCAATACATGATTTATGAAAATGTCCATCTGAAACACATGATTTTTTAAAACAATTTAAATTTGAAATACATGATTTTTGAAAATTATTTCCTTCTGAAATACATGATTTTTTCAAACAATTTCCAATGTGAAATACATGATTTATGAAAATGTCCATCTGAAACACATGATTTAAAAAAAAAAAATTCCATCTGAAATACATGATTTATGAAAATGTCCATCTAAAATATATGATTTAAAAAAAAATTCCATCTGAAATACATGTTTCATGAAAATGTCCATCTGAAACACATGAGTTTTGAAAACAATTTCCATCTGAAATATATGGTTTATGACAACGATTTATGAAAATGTCCATCTGAAACAGGGTTAGGGCTTAAAAAAAAATTAAAACAAAGTCCAATTCCGATCGTCCGCAGAATCCGGTCCGGGTTTTCCTGCAATCCAGAATACCGTAGAATCCGGTCGTCCTGAAAATCCGGTCTGGGTTTTGCTCCAGTACATGATTTATGAAAATGTCCATCTGAAACACATGATTTTTTTAAAACAATTTCCAATGTGAAATACATGATTTATGAAAATGTCCATCTGTAACACGATTTAAAAAAAAAATTCCATCTGAAATGATTCATGAAAATGTCCATCTGAAAAACATGATTTTTGAAAACAATTTCCATCTGAAATATATGGTTTATGACAACGATTTATGAAAATGTCCATTTGAAACAGATTTAGGGCTTAAAAAAAAAAAAAAAAAAAAAAAAAAAGTCCAATTCCAGTCGTCCTCAGAATCCGGTCCGGGTTTTGCTCCAATCCAGGATACCTCAGAATCCGGTCGTCCTGAGAATCCGGTCCGGGTTTTGCTCCAATCCAGGATACCGCAGAATCCAGTCGTCCTGAGAATTCGGTCCGGGTTTTGCTCCAATCCAGGATACCGCAGAATCCGGTCGTCCTGAGAATCCGGTCCGGGTTTTGCTCCAATCCAGGATACCGCAGAATCCGGTCGTCCTGAGAATCCGGTCCGGGTTTTGCTCCAATCCAGGAGACCGCAGAATCCGTTTTTTCTCGGAATCCGGTCCGGGTTTTGCTCCAATCCAGGATACCGCCGAATCCGGTTTTCCAAGGAATCCGGTCCGGGTTTTGCTCCAATCCAGGATACCGCAGAATCCGTTTTTTCTCGGAATCCGGTCCGGGTTTTGCTCCAATCCAGGATACCGCAGAATCCGGTCGTCCTGAGAATCCGGTCCGGGTTTTGCTCCAATCCAGGATACCGCAGAATCCGGTTTTTCTCGGAATCCGGTCCGGGTTTTGCTCCAATTCAGGATACCGCCGAATCCGGTTTTCCTAGGAATCCGGTCCGGGTTTTGCTCCAATCCAGGATACCGCAGAATCCGGTCGTCCTCGGAATCCGGTCCGGATTTTGGTCCGATCCAGGAGACCGCAGAATCCGGTTTTTCTCGGAATCCGGTCCGGGTTTTGCTCCAATCCAGGATACCGTCGAATCCGGTTTTCCTAGGAATCCGGTCCGGGTTTTGCTTCAATCCAGGATACCGCAGAATCCGGTCGTCCTGAAAATCCGGTCTGGGTTTTGCTCCAGTACATGATTTATGAAAATGTCCATCTGAAACACATGATTTTTTAAAAACAATTTCCAATGTGAAATACATGATTTATGAAAATGTCCATCTGAAACACGATTTAAAAAAAAAATTCCATCTGAAATACATGATTCATGAAAATGTCCATCTGAAAAACATGATTTTTGAAAACAATTTCCATCTGAAATATATGGTTTATGACAACGATTTATGAAAATGTCCATCTGAAACAGATTTAGGGCTTAAAAAAAAAAAAAGTCCAATTCCAGTCGTCCTCAGAATCTGGTCCGGGTTTTGCTCCAATCCAGGATACCTCAGAATCCGGTCGTCCTGAGAATCCGGTCCGGGTTTTGCTCCAATCCAGGATACCGCAGAATCCAGTCGTCCTGAGAATTCGGTCCGGGTTTTGCTCCAATCCAGGATACCGCAGTCGTCGTGCTCAGTATCTGGTCGGGGTTTTGCTCCAATCCAGGAGACCGAAGAATCCGGTCATCCTGAGTATCCGGTCCAGGTTTTGCTCCAATACATGATTTATGAAAATGTCCATCTGAAACACATGATTTTTTAAAACAATTTAAATTTGAAATACATGATTTTTGAAAATTATTTCCTTCTGAAATACATGATTTTTTCAAACAATTTCCAATGTGAAATACATGATTTATGAAAATGTCCATCTGAAACACATGATTTAAAAAAAAAAATTCCATCTGAAATACATGATTTATGAAAATGTCCATCTAAAATATATGATTTAAAAAAAAATTCCATCTGAAATACATGATTCATGAAAATGTCCATCTGAAACACATGATTTAAAAAAAAAAATTCCATCTGAAATACATGATTTATGAAAATGTCCATCTAAAATATATGATTTAAAAAAAAATTCCATCTGAAATACATGATTCATGAAAATGTCCATCTGAAACACATGATTTTTGAAAACAATTTCCATCTGAAATATATGGTTTATGACAACGATTTATGAAAATGTCCATCTGAAACAGGGTTAGGGCTTAAAAAAAAATTAAAACAAAGTCCAATTCCGATCGTCCGCAGAATCCGGTCCGGGTTTTTCCTCCAATCCAGAATACCGCAGAATTCGGTCGTCCTGAATATCCGGTCTGGGTTTTGTTCCAGTACATGATTTATGAAATGTCCATCTGAAACACATAATTTTTAAAAACAATTTCCGATGTGAAATACATGATTTATGAAAATGTCCATCTGAAACACATGATTTAAAAAAAAAATTCCATCTGAAATACATGATTCATGAAAATGTCCATCTGAAAAACATGATTTTTGAAAACAATTTCCATCTGAAATATATGGTTTATGACAACGATTTATGAAAATGTCCATCTGAAACAGAGTTAGGGCTTAAAAAAAAAAAAAAAAAAAAAAAAAAGTCCAATTCCAGTCGTCCTCAGAATCCGGTCCGGGTTTTGCTCCAATCCAGGATACCTCAGAATCCGGTCGTCCTGAGAATCCGGTCCGGGTTTTGCTCCAATCCAGGATACCGCAGAATCCAGTCGTCCTGAGAATTCGGTCCGGGTTTTGCTCCAATCCAGGATACCGCAGAATCCGGTCGTCCTGAGAATCCGGTCCGGGTTTTGCTCCAATCCAGGATACCGCAGAATCCGGTTTTTCTCGGAATCCGGTCCGGGTTTTGCTCCAATCCAGGAGACCGCAGAATCCGGTTTTTCTCGGAATCCGGTCCGGGTTTTGCTCCAATCCAGGATACCGCCGAATCCGGTTTTCCTAGGAATCCGGTCCGGGTTTTGCTCCAATCCAGGATACCGCAGAATCCGGTCGTCCTGAGAATCCGGTCCGGGTTTTGCTCCAATCCAGGATACCGCAGAATCCGGTCTTCTTCGGATTCCGGTCCGGGTTTTGCTCCAATCCAGGAGACCGCAGAATCCGGTCGTGCTCAGTATCTGGTCGGGGTTTTGCTCCAATCCAGGAGACCGAAGAATCCGGTCATCCTGAGTATCCGGTCCAGGTTTTGCTCCAATACATGATTTATGAAAATGTCCATCTGAAACACATGATTTTTTAAAACAATTTAAATTTGAAATACATGATTTTTGAAAATTATTTCCTTCTGAAATACATGATTTTTTCAAACAATTTCCAATGTGAAATACATGATTTATGAAAATGTCCATCTGAAACACATGATTTAAAAAAAAAAATTCCATCTGAAATACATGATTTATGAAAATGTCCATCTAAAATATATGATTTAAAAAAAAATTCCATCTGAAATACATGATTCATGAAAATGTCCATCTGAAACACATGAGTTTTGAAAACAATTTCCATCTGAAATATATGGTTTATGACAACGATTTATGAAAATGTCCATCTGAAACAGGGTTAGGGCTTAAAATAAAATTAAAACAAAGTCCAATTCCGATCGTCCGCAGAATCCGGTCCGGGTTTTCCTGCAATCCAGAATACCGTAGAATCCGGTCGTCCTGAAAATCCGGTCTGGGTTTTGCTCCAGTTCATGATTTATGAAAATGTCCATCTGAAACACATGATTTTTTTAAAACAATTTCCAATGTGAAATACATGATTTATGAAAATGTCCATCTGAAACACGATTTAAAAAAAAAATTCCATCTGAAATACATGATTCATGAAAATGTCCATCTGAAAAACATGATTTTTGAAAACAATTTCCATCTGAAATATATGGTTTATGACAACGATTTATGAAAATGTCCATCTGAAACAGATTTAGGGCTTAAAAAAAAAAAAAAAAAAAAAAAAAAGTCCAATTCCAGTCGTCCTCAGAATCCGGTCCGGGTTTTGCTCCAATCCAGGATACCTCAGAATCCGGTCGTCCTGAGAATCCGGTCCGGGTTTTGCTCCAATCCAGGATACCGCAGAATCCAGTCGTCCTGAGAATTCGGTCCGGGTTTTGCTCCAATCCAGGATACCGCAGAATTCGGTCGTCCTGAGAATCTGGTCCGGGTTTTGCTCCAATCCAGGATACCGCAGAATCCGGTCGTCCTGAGAATCCGGTCCGGGTTTTGCTCCAATCCAGGAGACCGCAGAATCCGTTTTTTCTCGGAATCCGGTCCGGGTTTTGCTCCAATCCAGGATACCGCCGAATCCGGTTTTCCAAGGAATCCGGTCCGGGTTTTGCTCCAATCCAGGATACCGCAGAATCCGTTTTTTCTCGGAATCCGGTCCGGGTTTTGCTCCAATCCAGGATACCGCAGAATCCGGTCGTCCTGAGAATCCGGTCCGGGTTTTGCTCCAATCCAGGATACCGCAGAATCCGTTTTTTCTCGCAATCCGGTCCGGGTTTTGCTCCAATTCAGGATACCGCCGAATCCGGTTTTCCTAGGAATCCGGTCCGGGTTTTGCTCCAATCCAGGATACCGCAGAATCCGGTCGTCCTCGGAATCCGGTCCGGATTTTGGTCCGATCCAGGAGACCGCAGAATCCGGTTTTTCTCGGAATCCGGTCCGGGTTTTGCTCCAATCCAGGATACCGTCGAATCCGGTTTTCCTAGGAATCCGGTCCGGGTTTTGCTTCAATCCAGGATACCGCAGAATCCGGTCGTCCTGAAAATCCGGTCTGGGTTTTGCTCCGGTACATGATTTATGAAAATGTCCATCTGAAACACATGATTTTTTTAAAACAATTTCCAATGTGAAATACATGATTTATGAAAATGTCCATCTGAAACACGATTTAAAAAAAAAATTCCATCTGAAATACATGATTCATGAAAATGTCCATCTGAAAAACATGATTTTTGAAAACAATTTCCATCTGAAATATTTGGTTTATGACAACGATTTATGAAAATGTCCATCTGAAACAGATTTAGGGCTTAAAAAAAAAAAAAAAAAAAAAAAAAAGTCCAATTCCAGTCGTCCTCAGAATCCGGTCCGGGTTTTGCTCCAATCCAGGATACCTCAGAATCCGGTTGTCCTGAGAATCCGGTCCGGGTTTTGCTCCAATCCAGGATACCGCAGAATCCGGTCGTCCTGAGAATTCGGTCCGGGTTTTGCTCCAATCCAGGATACCGCAGAATCCGGTCGTGCTCAGTATCTGGTCGGGGTTTTGCTCCAATCCAGGAGACCGAAGAATCCGGTCATCCTGAGTATCCGGTCCAGGTTTTGCTCCAATACATGATTTATGAAAATGTCCATCTGAAACACATGATTTTTTAAAACAATTTAAATTTGAAATACATGATTTTTGAAAATTATTTCCTTCTGAAATACATGATTTTTTCAAACAATTTCCAATGTGAAATACATGATTTATGAAAATGTCCATCTGAAACACATGATTTAAAAAAAAAAATTCCATCTGAAATACATGATTTATGAAAATGTCCATCTAAAATATATGATTTAAAAAAAAATTCCATCTGAAATACATGATTCATGAAAATGTCCATCTGAAACAGGGTTAGGGCTTAAAAAAAAATTAAAACAAAGTCCAATTCCGATCGTCCGCAGAATCCGGTCCGGGTTTTCCTGCAATCCAGAATACCGTAGAATCCGGTCGTCCTGAAAATCCGGTCTGGGTTTTGCTCCAGTACATGATTTATGAAAATGTCCATCTGAAACACATGATTTTTTTAAAACAATTTCCAATGTGAAATACATGATTTATGAAAATGTCCATCTGAAACACGATTTAAAAAAAAAATTCCATCTGAAATACATGATTCATGAAAATGTCCATCTGAAAAACATGATTTTTGAAAACAATTTCCATCTGAAATATATGGTTTATGACAACGATTTATGAAAATGTCCATCTGAAACAGATTTAGGGCTTAAAAAAAAAAAAAAAAAAAAAAAAAAAGTCCAATTCCAGTCGTCCTCAGAATCCGGTCCGGGTTTTGCTCCAATCCAGGATACCGCAGAATCCGGTCGTCCTGAGAATCCGGTCCGGGTTTTGCTCCAATCCAGGATACCGCAGAATCCGGTCGTCCTGAGAATCCGGTCCGGGTTTTGCTCCAATCCAGGAGACCGCAGAATCCGTTTTTTCTCGGAATCCGGTCCGGGTTTTGCTCCAATCCAGGATACCGCCGAATCCGGTTTTCCAAGGAATCCGGTCCGGGTTTTGCTCCAATCCAGGATACCGCAGAATCCGGTCGTCCTGAGAATCCGGTCCGGGTTTTGCTCCAATCCAGGATACCGCAGAATCCGGTCGTCCTCGGAATCCGGTCAGGGTTTTGGTCCAATCCAGGAGACCGCAGAATCCGGTTTTTCTCGGAATCCGGTCCGGGTTTTGCTCCAATCCAGGATACCGTCGAATCCGGTTTTCCTAGGAATCCGATCGGGTTTTGCTTCAATCCAGGATACCGCAGAATCCGGTCGTCCTCGGAATCCGGTCCGGGTTTTGCTCCGATCCAGGAGACCGCAGAGTCCGGTTTTCCTCGGTATCCGGTCCAGGTTTTGCTCCGATCCAGGAGACGAAGAATCCGGTCGTCCTGAGAATCCGGTCCAGGTTTTGCTCCAATACATGATTTATGAAAATGTCCTTCTGAAACACATGATTTTTTAAAACAATTTCAATTTGAAATACATGATTTTTGAGAATTATTTCCTTCTGAAATACATGATTTTTAAAAAGAAATTTTAATGTGAAATACATGATTTATGAAAATGTCCATCTAAAATATATGATTTAAAAAAAAATTCCATCTGAAATACATGATTCATGAAAATGTCCATCTGAAACACATGATTTTTGAAAACAATTTCCATCTGAAATATATGGTTTATGACACCGATTTATGAAAATGTCCATCTGAAACAGGGTTAGGGCTTAAAAAAAAATTAAAACAAAGTCCAATTCCGATCGTCCGCAGAATCCGGTCCGGGTTTTCCTCCAATCCAGAATACCGCAGAATTCGGTTGTCCTGAATATCCGGTCTGGGTTTTGTTCCAGTACATGATTTATGAAATGTCCATCTGAAACACATAATTTTTAAAAACAATTTCCGATGTGAAATACATGATTTATGAAAATGTCCATCTGAAACACACGATTTAAAAAAAAAAATTCCATCTGAAATACATGATTCATGAAAATGTCCATCTGAAAAACATGATTTTTGAAAACAATTTCCATCTGAAATATATGGTTTATGACAACGATTTATGAAAATGTCCATCTGAAACAGAGTTAGAGCTTAAAAAAAAAGTCCAATTCCAGTCGTCCTGAGAATCCGGTCCGGGTTTTGCTCCAATCCAGGATACCGCAGAATCCGGTTTTTCTCGGAATCCGGTCCGGGTTTTGCTCCAATCCAGGATACCGCCGAATCCGGTTTTCCTAGGAATCCGGTCCGGGTTTTGCTCCAATCCAGGATACCGCAGAATCCGGTCGTCCTCGGAATCCGGTCCGGGTTTTGCTCCAATCCAGGATACCGTCGAATCCGGTTTTCCTAGGAATCCGGTCCGGGTTTTGCTTCAATCCAGGATACCGCAGAATCCGGTCGTCCTCGGTTAGGGTTAGGGTTAGGTATCTAAGAATCCAGAAATCAGAACAGGTCTGATCTCGGTTAGGCACTGGCACACATTTCAAAGGCCCGCTTCAGTCCCAACTCCAAAAAAGGAACCCCCTCCAACAGCACCTCCACATGTTTTATTTGTTCCCATTGTTCTAAATGTTGTCTCATAGAGTCTGTGTCCTGTATCTCCTCCAAACAGGTGTATATTTATTGGTCTGATGTTGTTTTAATATTGTGTATATGTATATTTATGTATTTAAAACCATCATGATAAAAAATCAGTAATATATTTATTAGTGCAATTTAAGCAATCATGATTAAGTAATATATTCTATTAACTCTCACAAGTCCCCACATGTCCATCAAGTGGTAAAACGTTATATTGTGCATCTCTATCTACCCCATGACCTTTTGACCCCTGTATTATATTTTAAAGACTGAAATTGTTGTTACTAAACAGAATACTTTTTCTTGAGTTAATTAAATGTACAAAATCAATGTAATTAGCAAAACAGGGCCACAACACCAAGGGTTCACCGTGTCAGGGCTGGGACGCCGAGGGCCCACCACCCAAGGGCTGCAAAATCAAGGTGCACGCCAACCAGGTGCACCCCAATCAGGTGTTCTCCTGCCAGGGGTATTCGCCCAAGGTCTACCATCTCTAGGTGTAAGGTTTGAGGTGGGTGAATTCATTAGGTCTACCATCTCTAGGTGTAAGGTTTGAGGTGGGTGAATTCATTAGGTCTACCAACTCTAGGTGTCAGGTTTGAGGTGGGTGAATTCATTAGGTCTAGGGTTAGGGTTAGGGTTAGGGTTAGGGTTAGGGTTAGGGTTAGGGTTAGGTTAGGTTAGGGTTAGGGTTAGGGTTAGGGTTAGGAAGTAAAAAATCCAATGATCAGACCAGAGTCCGATCATGGTTGTGCACGGGCTCTGTACATCACCGGCCGCCACTCCTCGGCTTCCAGTGATCCAAAAACATATTTCTGTTGATGCAAAAAAATCCCAAATAGGGCTCAGAGAACTAGTGGTTATGCCACCTAGGTTTGCACAGCGATTTGTGTCGGTTAGGTTTAGTGTGTGTGCTGTTGTGCACGTTTCCCCAAAGAAAAAAGCAGTGAAAGTACCACTTCATCGGTATAGACGAAGGAAATAATTTTTCTTTGGCTCTCTACGTCACCCATTCTCATGACGGAGGCCTAAATGTGGACGTCCAGGCCTTTGCGCAACGTTTCGGACTCTCTAGTCCTTCTTCAGGCGAGCTCTGGACACAAAATGGCTGGAATACTTCACAGCAGCCATGTGCTGTTTCTAAGTGGGCGTGTCCCCACACACACACACACACCAAATCACTCAATATCACGTATATTGTGTTTCAAAAATAAATAAGCTGTTTTAAGCTGTTGTTCTTACTCTTTTAAGTGTATTTAATATTTTTGCATCCCCAGAAAATGTCCTCAGAGTCCCCGGTCACCAAGGAGAGGTCCATAGCTGCAGGCACTGGCTTGGGTTAGGAAGTAAAAAATCCAATGATCAGACCAGAGTCCGATCATGGTTGTGCACGGGCTCTGTACATCACCGGCCGCCACTCCTCGGCTTCCAGTGATCCAAAAACATATTTCTGTTGATGCAAAAAAATCCCAAATAGGGCTCAGAGAACTAGTGGTTATGCCACCTAGGTTTGCACAGCGATTTGTGTCGGTTAGGTTTAGTGTGTGTGCTGTTGTGCACGTTTCCCCAAAGAAAAAAGCAGTGAAAGTACCACTTCATCGGTATAGACGAAGGAAATAATTTTTCTTTGGCTCTCTACGTCACCCATTCTCATGACGGAGGCCTAAATGTGGACGTCCAGGCCTTTGCGCAACGTTTCGGACTCTCTAGTCCTTCTTCAGGCGAGCTCTGGACACAAAATGGCTGGAATACTTCACAGCAGCCATGTGCTGTTTCTAAGTGGGCGTGTCCCCACACACACACACACACCAAATCACTCAATATCACGTATATTGTGTTTCAAAAATAAATAAGCTGTTTTAAGCTGTTGTTCTTACTCTTTTAAGTGTATTTAATATTTTTGCATCCCCAGAAAATGTCCTCAGAGTCCCCGGTCACCAAGGAGAGGTCCATAGCTGCAGGCACTGGCTTGGGTTAGGAAGTAAAAAATCCAATGATCAGACCAGAGTCCGATCATGGTTGTGCACGGGCTCTGTACATCACCGGCCGCCACTCCTCGGCTTCCAGTGATCCAAAAACATATTTCTGTTGATGCAAAAAAATCCCAAATAGGGCTCAGAGAACTAGTGGTTATGCCACCTAGGTTTGCACAGCGATTTGTGTCGGTTAGGTTTAGTGTGTGTGCTGTTGTGCACGTTTCCCCAAAGAAAAAAGCAGTGAAAGTACCACTTCATCGGTATAGACGAAGGAAATAATTTTTCTTTGGCTCTCTACGTCACCCATTCTCATGACGGAGGCCTAAATGTGGACGTCCAGGCCTTTGCGCAACGTTTCGGACTCTCTAGTCCTTCTTCAGGCGAGCTCTGGACACAAAATGGCTGGAATACTTCACAGCAGCCATGTGCTGTTTCTAAGTGGGCGTGTCCCCACACACACACACACACCAAATCACTCAATATCACGTATATTGTGTTTCAAAAATAAATAAGCTGTTTTAAGCTGTTGTTCTTACTCTTTTAAGTGTATTTAATATTTTTGCATCCCCAGAAAATGTCCTCAGAGTCCCCGGTCACCAAGGAGAGGTCCATAGCTGCAGGCACTGGCTTGGGTTAGGAAGTAAAAAATCCAATGATCAGACCAGAGTCCGATCATGGTTGTGCACGGGCTCTGTACATCACCGGCCGCCACTCCTCGGCTTCCAGTGATCCAAAAACATATTTCTGTTGATGCAAAAAAATCCCAAATAGGGCTCAGAGAACTAGTGGTTATGCCACCTAGGTTTGCACAGCGATTTGTGTCGGTTAGGTTTAGTGTGTGTGCTGTTGTGCACGTTTCCCCAAAGAAAAAAGCAGTGAAAGTACCACTTCATCGGTATAGACGAAGGAAATAATTTTTCTTTGGCTCTCTACGTCACCCATTCTCATGACGGAGGCCTAAATGTGGACGTCCAGGCCTTTGCGCAACGTTTCGGACTCTCTAGTCCTTCTTCAGGCGAGCTCTGGACACAAAATGGCTGGAATACTTCACAGCAGCCATGTGCTGTTTCTAAGTGGGCGTGTCCCCACACACACACACACACCAAATCACTCAATATCACGTATATTGTGTTTCAAAAATAAATAAGCTGTTTTAAGCTGTTGTTCTTACTCTTTTAAGTGTATTTAATATTTTTGCATCCCCAGAAAATGTCCTCAGAGTCCCCGGTCACCAAGGAGAGGTCCATAGCTGCAGGCACTGGCTTGGGTTAGGAAGTAAAAAATCCAATGATCAGACCAGAGTCCGATCATGGTTGTGCACGGGCTCTGTACATCACCGGCCGCCACTCCTCGGCTTCCAGTGATCCAAAAACATATTTCTGTTGATGCAAAAAAATCCCAAATAGGGCTCAGAGAACTAGTGGTTATGCCACCTAGGTTTGCACAGCGATTTGTGTCGGTTAGGTTTAGTGTGTGTGCTGTTGTGCACGTTTCCCCAAAGAAAAAAGCAGTGAAAGTACCACTTCATCGGTATAGACGAAGGAAATAATTTTTCTTTGGCTCTCTACGTCACCCATTCTCATGACGGAGGCCTAAATGTGGACGTCCAGGCCTTTGCGCAACGTTTCGGACTCTCTAGTCCTTCTTCAGGCGAGCTCTGGACACAAAATGGCTGGAATACTTCACAGCAGCCATGTGCTGTTTCTAAGTGGGCGTGTCCCCACACACACACACACACCAAATCACTCAATATCACGTATATTGTGTTTCAAAAATAAATAAGCTGTTTTAAGCTGTTGTTCTTACTCTTTTAAGTGTATTTAATATTTTTGCATCCCCAGAAAATGTCCTCAGAGTCCCCGGTCACCAAGGAGAGGTCCATAGCTGCAGGCACTGGCTTGGGTTAGGAAGTAAAAAATCCAATGATCAGACCAGAGTCCGATCATGGTTGTGCACGGGCTCTGTACATCACCGGCCGCCACTCCTCGGCTTCCAGTGATCCAAAAACATATTTCTGTTGATGCAAAAAAATCCCAAATAGGGCTCAGAGAACTAGTGGTTATGCCACCTAGGTTTGCACAGCGATTTGTGTCGGTTAGGTTTAGTGTGTGTGCTGTTGTGCACGTTTCCCCAAAGAAAAAAGCAGTGAAAGTACCACTTCATCGGTATAGACGAAGGAAATAATTTTTCTTTGGCTCTCTACGTCACCCATTCTCATGACGGAGGCCTAAATGTGGACGTCCAGGCCTTTGCGCAACGTTTCGGACTCTCTAGTCCTTCTTCAGGCGAGCTCTGGACACAAAATGGCTGGAATACTTCACAGCAGCCATGTGCTGTTTCTAAGTGGGCGTGTCCCCACACACACACACACACCAAATCACTCAATATCACGTATATTGTGTTTCAAAAATAAATAAGCTGTTTTAAGCTGTTGTTCTTACTCTTTTAAGTGTATTTAATATTTTTGCATCCCCAGAAAATGTCCTCAGAGTCCCCGGTCACCAAGGAGAGGTCCATAGCTGCAGGCACTGGCTTGGGTTAGGAAGTAAAAAATCCAATGATCAGACCAGAGTCCGATCATGGTTGTGCACGGGCTCTGTACATCACCGGCCGCCACTCCTCGGCTTCCAGTGATCCAAAAACATATTTCTGTTGATGCAAAAAAATCCCAAATAGGGCTCAGAGAACTAGTGGTTATGCCACCTAGGTTTGCACAGCGATTTGTGTCGGTTAGGTTTAGTGTGTGTGCTGTTGTGCACGTTTCCCCAAAGAAAAAAGCAGTGAAAGTACCACTTCATCGGTATAGACGAAGGAAATAATTTTTCTTTGGCTCTCTACGTCACCCATTCTCATGACGGAGGCCTAAATGTGGACGTCCAGGCCTTTGCGCAACGTTTCGGACTCTCTAGTCCTTCTTCAGGCGAGCTCTGGACACAAAATGGCTGGAATACTTCACAGCAGCCATGTGCTGTTTCTAAGTGGGCGTGTCCCCACACACACACACACACCAAATCACTCAATATCACGTATATTGTGTTTCAAAAATAAATAAGCTGTTTTAAGCTGTTGTTCTTACTCTTTTAAGTGTATTTAATATTTTTGCATCCCCAGAAAATGTCCTCAGAGTCCCCGGTCACCAAGGAGAGGTCCATAGCTGCAGGCACTGGCTTGGGTTAGGAAGTAAAAAATCCAATGATCAGACCAGAGTCCGATCATGGTTGTGCACGGGCTCTGTACATCACCGGCCGCCACTCCTCGGCTTCCAGTGATCCAAAAACATATTTCTGTTGATGCAAAAAAATCCCAAATAGGGCTCAGAGAACTAGTGGTTATGCCACCTAGGTTTGCACAGCGATTTGTGTCGGTTAGGTTTAGTGTGTGTGCTGTTGTGCACGTTTCCCCAAAGAAAAAAGCAGTGAAAGTACCACTTCATCGGTATAGACGAAGGAAATAATTTTTCTTTGGCTCTCTACGTCACCCATTCTCATGACGGAGGCCTAAATGTGGACGTCCAGGCCTTTGCGCAACGTTTCGGACTCTCTAGTCCTTCTTCAGGCGAGCTCTGGACACAAAATGGCTGGAATACTTCACAGCAGCCATGTGCTGTTTCTAAGTGGGCGTGTCCCCACACACACACACACACCAAATCACTCAATATCACGTATATTGTGTTTCAAAAATAAATAAGCTGTTTTAAGCTGTTGTTCTTACTCTTTTAAGTGTATTTAATATTTTTGCATCCCCAGAAAATGTCCTCAGAGTCCCCGGTCACCAAGGAGAGGTCCATAGCTGCAGGCACTGGCTTGGGTTAGGAAGTAAAAAATCCAATGATCAGACCAGAGTCCGATCATGGTTGTGCACGGGCTCTGTACATCACCGGCCGCCACTCCTCGGCTTCCAGTGATCCAAAAACATATTTCTGTTGATGCAAAAAAATCCCAAATAGGGCTCAGAGAACTAGTGGTTATGCCACCTAGGTTTGCACAGCGATTTGTGTCGGTTAGGTTTAGTGTGTGTGCTGTTGTGCACGTTTCCCCAAAGAAAAAAGCAGTGAAAGTACCACTTCATCGGTATAGACGAAGGAAATAATTTTTCTTTGGCTCTCTACGTCACCCATTCTCATGACGGAGGCCTAAATGTGGACGTCCAGGCCTTTGCGCAACGTTTCGGACTCTCTAGTCCTTCTTCAGGCGAGCTCTGGACACAAAATGGCTGGAATACTTCACAGCAGCCATGTGCTGTTTCTAAGTGGGCGTGTCCCCACACACACACACACACCAAATCACTCAATATCACGTATATTGTGTTTCAAAAATAAATAAGCTGTTTTAAGCTGTTGTTCTTACTCTTTTAAGTGTATTTAATATTTTTGCATCCCCAGAAAATGTCCTCAGAGTCCCCGGTCACCAAGGAGAGGTCCATAGCTGCAGGCACTGGCTTGGGTTAGGAAGTAAAAAATCCAATGATCAGACCAGAGTCCGATCATGGTTGTGCACGGGCTCTGTACATCACCGGCCGCCACTCCTCGGCTTCCAGTGATCCAAAAACATATTTCTGTTGATGCAAAAAAATCCCAAATAGGGCTCAGAGAACTAGTGGTTATGCCACCTAGGTTTGCACAGCGATTTGTGTCGGTTAGGTTTAGTGTGTGTGCTGTTGTGCACGTTTCCCCAAAGAAAAAAGCAGTGAAAGTACCACTTCATCGGTATAGACGAAGGAAATAATTTTTCTTTGGCTCTCTACGTCACCCATTCTCATGACGGAGGCCTAAATGTGGACGTCCAGGCCTTTGCGCAACGTTTCGGACTCTCTAGTCCTTCTTCAGGCGAGCTCTGGACACAAAATGGCTGGAATACTTCACAGCAGCCATGTGCTGTTTCTAAGTGGGCGTGTCCCCACACACACACACACACCAAATCACTCAATATCACGTATATTGTGTTTCAAAAATAAATAAGCTGTTTTAAGCTGTTGTTCTTACTCTTTTAAGTGTATTTAATATTTTTGCATCCCCAGAAAATGTCCTCAGAGTCCCCGGTCACCAAGGAGAGGTCCATAGCTGCAGGCACTGGCTTGGGTTAGGAAGTAAAAAATCCAATGATCAGACCAGAGTCCGATCATGGTTGTGCACGGGCTCTGTACATCACCGGCCGCCACTCCTCGGCTTCCAGTGATCCAAAAACATATTTCTGTTGATGCAAAAAAATCCCAAATAGGGCTCAGAGAACTAGTGGTTATGCCACCTAGGTTTGCACAGCGATTTGTGTCGGTTAGGTTTAGTGTGTGTGCTGTTGTGCACGTTTCCCCAAAGAAAAAAGCAGTGAAAGTACCACTTCATCGGTATAGACGAAGGAAATAATTTTTCTTTGGCTCTCTACGTCACCCATTCTCATGACGGAGGCCTAAATGTGGACGTCCAGGCCTTTGCGCAACGTTTCGGACTCTCTAGTCCTTCTTCAGGCGAGCTCTGGACACAAAATGGCTGGAATACTTCACAGCAGCCATGTGCTGTTTCTAAGTGGGCGTGTCCCCACACACACACACACACCAAATCACTCAATATCACGTATATTGTGTTTCAAAAATAAATAAGCTGTTTTAAGCTGTTGTTCTTACTCTTTTAAGTGTATTTAATATTTTTGCATCCCCAGAAAATGTCCTCAGAGTCCCCGGTCACCAAGGAGAGGTCCATAGCTGCAGGCACTGGCTTGGGTTAGGAAGTAAAAAATCCAATGATCAGACCAGAGTCCGATCATGGTTGTGCACGGGCTCTGTACATCACCGGCCGCCACTCCTCGGCTTCCAGTGATCCAAAAACATATTTCTGTTGATGCAAAAAAATCCCAAATAGGGCTCAGAGAACTAGTGGTTATGCCACCTAGGTTTGCACAGCGATTTGTGTCGGTTAGGTTTAGTGTGTGTGCTGTTGTGCACGTTTCCCCAAAGAAAAAAGCAGTGAAAGTACCACTTCATCGGTATAGACGAAGGAAATAATTTTTCTTTGGCTCTCTACGTCACCCATTCTCATGACGGAGGCCTAAATGTGGACGTCCAGGCCTTTGCGCAACGTTTCGGACTCTCTAGTCCTTCTTCAGGCGAGCTCTGGACACAAAATGGCTGGAATACTTCACAGCAGCCATGTGCTGTTTCTAAGTGGGCGTGTCCCCACACACACACACACACCAAATCACTCAATATCACGTATATTGTGTTTCAAAAATAAATAAGCTGTTTTAAGCTGTTGTTCTTACTCTTTTAAGTGTATTTAATATTTTTGCATCCCCAGAAAATGTCCTCAGAGTCCCCGGTCACCAAGGAGAGGTCCATAGCTGCAGGCACTGGCTTGGGTTAGGAAGTAAAAAATCCAATGATCAGACCAGAGTCCGATCATGGTTGTGCACGGGCTCTGTACATCACCGGCCGCCACTCCTCGGCTTCCAGTGATCCAAAAACATATTTCTGTTGATGCAAAAAAATCCCAAATAGGGCTCAGAGAACTAGTGGTTATGCCACCTAGGTTTGCACAGCGATTTGTGTCGGTTAGGTTTAGTGTGTGTGCTGTTGTGCACGTTTCCCCAAAGAAAAAAGCAGTGAAAGTACCACTTCATCGGTATAGACGAAGGAAATAATTTTTCTTTGGCTCTCTACGTCACCCATTCTCATGACGGAGGCCTAAATGTGGACGTCCAGGCCTTTGCGCAACGTTTCGGACTCTCTAGTCCTTCTTCAGGCGAGCTCTGGACACAAAATGGCTGGAATACTTCACAGCAGCCATGTGCTGTTTCTAAGTGGGCGTGTCCCCACACACACACACACACCAAATCACTCAATATCACGTATATTGTGTTTCAAAAATAAATAAGCTGTTTTAAGCTGTTGTTCTTACTCTTTTAAGTGTATTTAATATTTTTGCATCCCCAGAAAATGTCCTCAGAGTCCCCGGTCACCAAGGAGAGGTCCATAGCTGCAGGCACTGGCTTGGGTTAGGAAGTAAAAAATCCAATGATCAGACCAGAGTCCGATCATGGTTGTGCACGGGCTCTGTACATCACCGGCCGCCACTCCTCGGCTTCCAGTGATCCAAAAACATATTTCTGTTGATGCAAAAAAATCCCAAATAGGGCTCAGAGAACTAGTGGTTATGCCACCTAGGTTTGCACAGCGATTTGTGTCGGTTAGGTTTAGTGTGTGTGCTGTTGTGCACGTTTCCCCAAAGAAAAAAGCAGTGAAAGTACCACTTCATCGGTATAGACGAAGGAAATAATTTTTCTTTGGCTCTCTACGTCACCCATTCTCATGACGGAGGCCTAAATGTGGACGTCCAGGCCTTTGCGCAACGTTTCGGACTCTCTAGTCCTTCTTCAGGCGAGCTCTGGACACAAAATGGCTGGAATACTTCACAGCAGCCATGTGCTGTTTCTAAGTGGGCGTGTCCCCACACACACACACACACCAAATCACTCAATATCACGTATATTGTGTTTCAAAAATAAATAAGCTGTTTTAAGCTGTTGTTCTTACTCTTTTAAGTGTATTTAATATTTTTGCATCCCCAGAAAATGTCCTCAGAGTCCCCGGTCACCAAGGAGAGGTCCATAGCTGCAGGCACTGGCTTGGGTTAGGAAGTAAAAAATCCAATGATCAGACCAGAGTCCGATCATGGTTGTGCACGGGCTCTGTACATCACCGGCCGCCACTCCTCGGCTTCCAGTGATCCAAAAACATATTTCTGTTGATGCAAAAAAATCCCAAATAGGGCTCAGAGAACTAGTGGTTATGCCACCTAGGTTTGCACAGCGATTTGTGTCGGTTAGGTTTAGTGTGTGTGCTGTTGTGCACGTTTCCCCAAAGAAAAAAGCAGTGAAAGTACCACTTCATCGGTATAGACGAAGGAAATAATTTTTCTTTGGCTCTCTACGTCACCCATTCTCATGACGGAGGCCTAAATGTGGACGTCCAGGCCTTTGCGCAACGTTTCGGACTCTCTAGTCCTTCTTCAGGCGAGCTCTGGACACAAAATGGCTGGAATACTTCACAGCAGCCATGTGCTGTTTCTAAGTGGGCGTGTCCCCACACACACACACACACACCAAATCACTCAATATCACGTATATTGTGTTTCAAAAATAAATAAGCTGTTTTAAGCTGTTGTTCTTACTCTTTTAAGTGTATTTAATATTTTTGCATCCCCAGAAAATGTCCTCAGAGTCCCCGGTCACCAAGGAGAGGTCCATAGCTGCAGGCACTGGCTTGGGTTAGGAAGTAAAAAATCCAATGATCAGACCAGAGTCCGATCATGGTTGTGCACGGGCTCTGTACATCACCGGCCGCCACTCCTCGGCTTCCAGTGATCCAAAAACATATTTCTGTTGATGCAAAAAAATCCCAAATAGGGCTCAGAGAACTAGTGGTTATGCCACCTAGGTTTGCACAGCGATTTGTGTCGGTTAGGTTTAGTGTGTGTGCTGTTGTGCACGTTTCCCCAAAGAAAAAAGCAGTGAAAGTACCACTTCATCGGTATAGACGAAGGAAATAATTTTTCTTTGGCTCTCTACGTCACCCATTCTCATGACGGAGGCCTAAATGTGGACGTCCAGGCCTTTGCGCAACGTTTCGGACTCTCTAGTCCTTCTTCAGGCGAGCTCTGGACACAAAATGGCTGGAATACTTCACAGCAGCCATGTGCTGTTTCTAAGTGGGCGTGTCCCCACACAC
This sequence comes from Barbus barbus, assembly GCF_936440315.1. Classification (NCBI taxonomy): domain Eukaryota; kingdom Metazoa; phylum Chordata; class Actinopteri; order Cypriniformes; family Cyprinidae; genus Barbus; species Barbus barbus. The sequence continues at coordinate 31,501,422 of NC_136750.1, forward strand.
ACACACACACCAAATCACTCAATATCACGTATATTGTGTTTCAAAAATAAATAAGCTGTTTTAAGCTGTTGTTCTTACTCTTTTAAGTGTATTTAATATTTTTGCATCCCCAGAAAATGTCCTCAGAGTCCCCGGTCACCAAGGAGAGGTCCATAGCTGCAGGCACTGGCTTGGGTTAGGAAGTAAAAAATCCAATGATCAGACCAGAGTCCGATCATGGTTGTGCACGGGCTCTGTACATCACCGGCCGCCACTCCTCGGCTTCCAGTGATCCAAAAACATATTTCTGTTGATGCAAAAAAATCCCAAATAGGGCTCAGAGAACTAGTGGTTATGCCACCTAGGTTTGCACAGCGATTTGTGTCGGTTAGGTTTAGTGTGTGTGCTGTTGTGCACGTTTCCCCAAAGAAAAAAGCAGTGAAAGTACCACTTCATCGGTATAGACGAAGGAAATAATTTTTCTTTGGCTCTCTACGTCACCCATTCTCATGACGGAGGCCTAAATGTGGACGTCCAGGCCTTTGCGCAACGTTTCGGACTCTCTAGTCCTTCTTCAGGCGAGCTCTGGACACAAAATGGCTGGAATACTTCACAGCAGCCATGTGCTGTTTCTAAGTGGGCGTGTCCCCACACACACACACACACCAAATCACTCAATATCACGTATATTGTGTTTCAAAAATAAATAAGCTGTTTTAAGCTGTTGTTCTTACTCTTTTAAGTGTATTTAATATTTTTGCATCCCCAGAAAATGTCCTCAGAGTCCCCGGTCACCAAGGAGAGGTCCATAGCTGCAGGCACTGGCTTGGGTTAGGAAGTAAAAAATCCAATGATCAGACCAGAGTCCGATCATGGTTGTGCACGGGCTCTGTACATCACCGGCCGCCACTCCTCGGCTTCCAGTGATCCAAAAACATATTTCTGTTGATGCAAAAAAATCCCAAATAGGGCTCAGAGAACTAGTGGTTATGCCACCTAGGTTTGCACAGCGATTTGTGTCGGTTAGGTTTAGTGTGTGTGCTGTTGTGCACGTTTCCCCAAAGAAAAAAGCAGTGAAAGTACCACTTCATCGGTATAGACGAAGGAAATAATTTTTCTTTGGCTCTCTACGTCACCCATTCTCATGACGGAGGCCTAAATGTGGACGTCCAGGCCTTTGCGCAACGTTTCGGACTCTCTAGTCCTTCTTCAGGCGAGCTCTGGACACAAAATGGCTGGAATACTTCACAGCAGCCATGTGCTGTTTCTAAGTGGGCGTGTCCCCACACACACACACACACCAAATCACTCAATATCACGTATATTGTGTTTCAAAAATAAATAAGCTGTTTTAAGCTGTTGTTCTTACTCTTTTAAGTGTATTTAATATTTTTGCATCCCCAGAAAATGTCCTCAGAGTCCCCGGTCACCAAGGAGAGGTCCATAGCTGCAGGCACTGGCTTGGGTTAGGAAGTAAAAAATCCAATGATCAGACCAGAGTCCGATCATGGTTGTGCACGGGCTCTGTACATCACCGGCCGCCACTCCTCGGCTTCCAGTGATCCAAAAACATATTTCTGTTGATGCAAAAAAATCCCAAATAGGGCTCAGAGAACTAGTGGTTATGCCACCTAGGTTTGCACAGCGATTTGTGTCGGTTAGGTTTAGTGTGTGTGCTGTTGTGCACGTTTCCCCAAAGAAAAAAGCAGTGAAAGTACCACTTCATCGGTATAGACGAAGGAAATAATTTTTCTTTGGCTCTCTACGTCACCCATTCTCATGACGGAGGCCTAAATGTGGACGTCCAGGCCTTTGCGCAACGTTTCGGACTCTCTAGTCCTTCTTCAGGCGAGCTCTGGACACAAAATGGCTGGAATACTTCACAGCAGCCATGTGCTGTTTCTAAGTGGGCGTGTCCCCACACACACACACACACCAAATCACTCAATATCACGTATATTGTGTTTCAAAAATAAATAAGCTGTTTTAAGCTGTTGTTCTTACTCTTTTAAGTGTATTTAATATTTTTGCATCCCCAGAAAATGTCCTCAGAGTCCCCGGTCACCAAGGAGAGGTCCATAGCTGCAGGCACTGGCTTGGGTTAGGAAGTAAAAAATCCAATGATCAGACCAGAGTCCGATCATGGTTGTGCACGGGCTCTGTACATCACCGGCCGCCACTCCTCGGCTTCCAGTGATCCAAAAACATATTTCTGTTGATGCAAAAAAATCCCAAATAGGGCTCAGAGAACTAGTGGTTATGCCACCTAGGTTTGCACAGCGATTTGTGTCGGTTAGGTTTAGTGTGTGTGCTGTTGTGCACGTTTCCCCAAAGAAAAAAGCAGTGAAAGTACCACTTCATCGGTATAGACGAAGGAAATAATTTTTCTTTGGCTCTCTACGTCACCCATTCTCATGACGGAGGCCTAAATGTGGACGTCCAGGCCTTTGCGCAACGTTTCGGACTCTCTAGTCCTTCTTCAGGCGAGCTCTGGACACAAAATGGCTGGAATACTTCACAGCAGCCATGTGCTGTTTCTAAGTGGGCGTGTCCCCACACACACACACACACCAAATCACTCAATATCACGTATATTGTGTTTCAAAAATAAATAAGCTGTTTTAAGCTGTTGTTCTTACTCTTTTAAGTGTATTTAATATTTTTGCATCCCCAGAAAATGTCCTCAGAGTCCCCGGTCACCAAGGAGAGGTCCATAGCTGCAGGCACTGGCTTGGGTTAGGAAGTAAAAAATCCAATGATCAGACCAGAGTCCGATCATGGTTGTGCACGGGCTCTGTACATCACCGGCCGCCACTCCTCGGCTTCCAGTGATCCAAAAACATATTTCTGTTGATGCAAAAAAATCCCAAATAGGGCTCAGAGAACTAGTGGTTATGCCACCTAGGTTTGCACAGCGATTTGTGTCGGTTAGGTTTAGTGTGTGTGCTGTTGTGCACGTTTCCCCAAAGAAAAAAGCAGTGAAAGTACCACTTCATCGGTATAGACGAAGGAAATAATTTTTCTTTGGCTCTCTACGTCACCCATTCTCATGACGGAGGCCTAAATGTGGACGTCCAGGCCTTTGCGCAACGTTTCGGACTCTCTAGTCCTTCTTCAGGCGAGCTCTGGACACAAAATGGCTGGAATACTTCACAGCAGCCATGTGCTGTTTCTAAGTGGGCGTGTCCCCACACACACACACACACCAAATCACTCAATATCACGTATATTGTGTTTCAAAAATAAATAAGCTGTTTTAAGCTGTTGTTCTTACTCTTTTAAGTGTATTTAATATTTTTGCATCCCCAGAAAATGTCCTCAGAGTCCCCGGTCACCAAGGAGAGGTCCATAGCTGCAGGCACTGGCTTGGGTTAGGAAGTAAAAAATCCAATGATCAGACCAGAGTCCGATCATGGTTGTGCACGGGCTCTGTACATCACCGGCCGCCACTCCTCGGCTTCCAGTGATCCAAAAACATATTTCTGTTGATGCAAAAAAATCCCAAATAGGGCTCAGAGAACTAGTGGTTATGCCACCTAGGTTTGCACAGCGATTTGTGTCGGTTAGGTTTAGTGTGTGTGCTGTTGTGCACGTTTCCCCAAAGAAAAAAGCAGTGAAAGTACCACTTCATCGGTATAGACGAAGGAAATAATTTTTCTTTGGCTCTCTACGTCACCCATTCTCATGACGGAGGCCTAAATGTGGACGTCCAGGCCTTTGCGCAACGTTTCGGACTCTCTAGTCCTTCTTCAGGCGAGCTCTGGACACAAAATGGCTGGAATACTTCACAGCAGCCATGTGCTGTTTCTAAGTGGGCGTGTCCCCACACACACACACACACCAAATCACTCAATATCACGTATATTGTGTTTCAAAAATAAATAAGCTGTTTTAAGCTGTTGTTCTTACTCTTTTAAGTGTATTTAATATTTTTGCATCCCCAGAAAATGTCCTCAGAGTCCCCGGTCACCAAGGAGAGGTCCATAGCTGCAGGCACTGGCTTGGGTTAGGAAGTAAAAAATCCAATGATCAGACCAGAGTCCGATCATGGTTGTGCACGGGCTCTGTACATCACCGGCCGCCACTCCTCGGCTTCCAGTGATCCAAAAACATATTTCTGTTGATGCAAAAAAATCCCAAATAGGGCTCAGAGAACTAGTGGTTATGCCACCTAGGTTTGCACAGCGATTTGTGTCGGTTAGGTTTAGTGTGTGTGCTGTTGTGCACGTTTCCCCAAAGAAAAAAGCAGTGAAAGTACCACTTCATCGGTATAGACGAAGGAAATAATTTTTCTTTGGCTCTCTACGTCACCCATTCTCATGACGGAGGCCTAAATGTGGACGTCCAGGCCTTTGCGCAACGTTTCGGACTCTCTAGTCCTTCTTCAGGCGAGCTCTGGACACAAAATGGCTGGAATACTTCACAGCAGCCATGTGCTGTTTCTAAGTGGGCGTGTCCCCACACACACACACACACCAAATCACTCAATATCACGTATATTGTGTTTCAAAAATAAATAAGCTGTTTTAAGCTGTTGTTCTTACTCTTTTAAGTGTATTTAATATTT